>NC_035441.2:148640002-148772188 GCF_002127325.2 Helianthus annuus
ATGACGAGGCAGAGGCGGCAACCTTGAACGAATTCTTAATCAATGGGACGAGATCCCTGCGGCTTATGTGAAGCAAGATTGACGACATACTTGATCAGAAAAGGAAGATGAAGTATTCATCACGAAGGTGCCCCTCCAACTACTAGGAATTCTCTTTATTCCTATTTCATTTAATCATCGTGCCTATACGCGCGTAACGATAACGAGTGTTAGCGCGTGGACCACTGCAATGGTCCTTTTCCATGGCAGAGGTATAAGGACAGTAGTGTCCCCTATTTGATTGATCACCTGCTTGGACGAGGGAAAGCTGGGGTGACCGTGCAAGACAATTTATTATTACGGGGGCCCACGTAATAACAATTTGTAGTGCATGCAAATCCTGGTGGACTCTGCGGGTCAAGTTAAAGATCACCATCCCTCCAAAAATAATCTATAGGTGTTCACACCTTCATATGGTAGAACAATGCCTAGACCAGTGCTTTAGCACTTTATAAAGTAGGAAACCTGTCTTGCCTACTTCGTGACTGACACTTCTACCTGTATACAAGACGTTTGAGAACCAATAAGCGAGTGAAGATGGATAACATTCGAGAAGATTCAGCGACGTTACACTCTCTATCACCTCTACACGAACAACCCCATCTCTGGGAAAATATACACATCAACAAAGCTAATATAGCAGGAAATAACTGAAACCTAAATGACCGAGGTGATGTAACCTCGAGTTCATTACAAACAATAAGCCAATTTGGCAAGCCTATGTGAAGGCTTAGTAATTGTTTCCTCGCTCATACATTGATTATATATACATGTGAAATTGGGTGATTACATGATGCTTGCGGTAAAATATACCCCGTAGACAGTTATGGAATAATGTCTAACCTACTTCATACCATTTTGACAGAAGAGAATGCCGCCCAGACGAGACACAAACACCAGTACGTTGCCAAGAACAGAAGCTGAGCTTCAAGAACGAATCTCACAAGCAATTACACGACATGAAGCCCTCCGCTCCGAACACAGCGGTGGCACTACTGGGAATAACCCTCCAACTGGCTGCACCTATAAGCAGTTCTTGGACTGCAAACCATTAAACTTTGACGGCACAGGAGGTGCTGTTGCGTTTGTTCGTTGGACAGAAAAGACTGACTCCGTTCTAAGGATGAGTAACTGTTTATCCCAGCAGCGAGTTACCTATATCTCAGCGTTATTCTTAGACGGCGCACTCTCCTGGTGGAACCTTCAGGTTCAGACCCTTGGTGCAGATGCTGCTTACGCACTGAGCTGGGACGAGCTCAAGGAAATGATGGAAAAGAAATACTGTTTTAGGGCTGTAATCCAGAAGCTTGAGGTGGAGTTCTGGAATTTGAAAATGGACGGACCGAAGATTCCTGAATATGTCCAGCGATTTCACGACTTGTCTAGAGTCGTCCCCTACTTAGTCAAACCGGAATTCAAAAGGATTGAACGATTCATTTGGGGACTTGCACCTCAAATTAGGAGCTTGGTTACTACCTCAAGGCCTCTAACCATCTAGAGGCTATCGATTTAAGCGTTACGCTTACTGAAGAAGCTCTACGTGCGGGAGAATTTTCAGAATCTGAGGATAACAAGAAAGAGACTCACGTGGAGTCATCAGGCAATAAGAAAAGGAAGTCTTCGAACCTAAAGGTGGGCACACAAGTCGGCTATGGAAGCTCTAAAGCAAACAAAAGAAAGAAAGTGAAACCCCTGCATGGTAGGAAAACCGATGGAGCCACAAATAAGGCCGGTGGTAAAATTTACACGGGGACTAAGCCAAGGTGCGGGGAATGCAATTTTCACCATGAAGGTCGATGTCTGAGGCCTAAGTGCGGGAAGTGTGGAAAAGAAGGGCACAACAAGGACGCCTGTTGGGCAAAGGACCCAGATGGAAGAAATAAGAGAATACCAGGTTTCTACAGATGTGGTGAAGCAGGGCACTTTAGGAAAGATTGACCTGGGAAGAAACAAGTAAGGAAGGGTTTTCGGATCGAAACTCGTGAAGCACGCCAGGATCCAGATGCGGTTACGGGTACGTTCCCTATTAATCAATCCTATGCATCTATTTTTAATTAATACTGGCATCAACTTTAACCTTGCATGCTTAGAACTTAAGAAACTGCTTGACCTAGTTTCGATTAAAATAGACGTCACGTATTCTTTAGAAATGGGCATATAGAAGGCTAGTTTAAGCAAATGAAGCAATTAAGGATTGTATTTAGGGACTCGGAAGGCCGGAACCTTCTGTTACCGTTGACTTGAGAAGTCATAATATGATAGTCAGCATGGATTAGATGTCCAAGTATAGAGCCTGAGGACATCCCCGTTATGGAAGAAGTACCAGAAGCCTTTTCTAAAGACTTGCCATGGACGCCCTTCCACAGCGTCAAGAGGAGTCTGAGATAGATCTCGTGCCAGGAGCGGCACCAGTGCCGAATGACGCCTTACCGACTAGCTTCGTCCACGAAGCATGAGCCTCCGATATAACTACAAGAGCTGCTAGACAAAGGAAATTAAGGATATGACGCCCTTAGTTAAGGACACAAAGAGAAAAGTTGACAGTTTCCATTTCTGCATAAATTCCAGAGAATTGGATATCAAGGATTGGTATCCTTTACAAAGGATGATGACATGAACAGACCAATCGTAAGGTTCTAGTTACCACTCAAGGATAAACTTGAGGACAGGATGTCCACAACTGTGAATACAAGAAAGAAATACCCTAAAACGACCTTTAGGACTCACTTCGAGCATTATGAGTCCCATGTCGTACCATTTGGCTTAACACATGCATCGACGATATTCATGGACCTCATGAATCGAACGTGTAAGCCATACCTGGATAGATCATGATTATATTGGTTGACTACATTCTTATATGGCCAGCGACCAAGGAAGGTCGTGGGCAACAGCTGCAATTTACCTTGCAACTCTTAGAAAAAGAACAGTTATGTACTATGATGACAAAATGCGGATTTCGAATTCGCAAAATGAGAACTTTAAGATACATGATGGATAAAGAACGAGATTCATGCCAACCCTGCAGCCAAGAGCTAAGGAGCTAGAGTTGCAATTATGTGACGCTTCTCGACAAGGTCTTGGTTGTACGTCGATGCAACGAGACCACAACATTGCATACGCGGCACATTGATTAAGGAATCATAAGAAGAAACCTTGAGCTAGATACAGTAATTGCGCGCCGCAATTGACGTCATTACCTAAAGGAAAACGCTACACGATCTTTACTGATCACGAAGGTTGCAGCACCCCGTTGATCGTAAGAACTCGAATATTAACAAAGATGGACTAAGCTACTGAACAATGCAGACTGTATGAACACGATATGTGCTTGTGTGATAAACTTTGATAAAAGTTGGAACACTCACTTGCCCTTAGTAGAGTTTTCCTACAACAGTATTTATCACACCGCCGTTTAAACCGCTACGTGTGAAGCTTCAGATGGAACATAACAAGTCGATCCCCATCGTGTTGATCAGAGACCGGGAATAAGCAATCTACTGACCCAAGTCGGTTCAGGAAAACTAGAGGCAAGATCGTCCAGATATGTGATCATGACAAGACAGCCCGCAGAATACAGAAAGATTAGGCCGATGAGCGGCAGAAATCGTAAGAATTTGAGACAAGAAGTATGACTAAAATGAGAGCCTCGCCTAGAGAAGGCATGGTGTGATTTGGAAAACGAAAAGGTTGAATCGTCGGTGTAGGGATCAGAACCATTGCTCACAAGATGAAACTTCCAGAAAAAGATCAGTAGTGATCGCGACACATTCCATGTGTCTAGAGGAGTCTGACTCAAGGAAGAGTCGTTGTTCCAACAAATAAGATTCACGTCATTGACAAAACGACAAAATTACTATAAAACATGTTAAGGTTTCGGACCAAGAGTCCACATTACTATAAAACCTGTTAAGGTTTCGGACCAAGAGTCCACAATACTATAAAACATGTTAAGGTTACGGACCAAGAGTCCACAAGACACCGAAAAGACATAATTGATTTACTTGAGTACGACAGAATTTATAACATGACCCAGAGTATATGGGCACATGAAGACAAATGTTAAACATAAGTGACCATATCTGATTCACAACTCCCCTGCGACCAATGGCATCGCTTGAATTTCGGGACGAAATTCTTTTAACGGGGGGAGACTGTGACAACCGTCACTTTTCCGTACATTCCGTACACTAATTGAACAGTAATATATACGTAAATAATTGTGCATGATCTAGTTTACAAGACAAATGAATTTTTGATTACTGTTATATACATACAATGGCATTTCATATTCGTTGCTACATGCAACACGATATAGTGCTAATAATGCACAGATCAGAATTGGCACCATTATCAGACAAACAAAAAAAAATGCTGACAAAGTTCAGTATATAAACAAACAATATTTTGAGGCCCTGTATGAGCCAGAGATGACGTATTACACTAGTATAGTGTGTAGGGAAGTAAGGATCACAAAACTGCATGCCTAAGTGATAGACAAAGTGCCGGAAAGTGCCTAAAACACACTAAAAGTGCAGAATTCTGCAGAAAATAACTAAAATTAAGCTATTTTCAGCATTTAAACATCTAATTATAATGCAGAAAAATGGTTTAATGGTTCAGAATACTTTCCTAAGTGTCGGGAATCGAAACTATCATAAAATATGACATAAAGCACACTAAACTGCGCTATTTAGCACTTTAACGGACCGGTAACCAACCGAACAACCGGACTTTACCCGGAACACTAAAATATTACTAGAAACATTGTTTTAGTGTTACAAAGCTAGTAATGGTAACCAAACATCATAATACACCTAACAAACATATAACACACAAAACACTAACCATTTCCCATTAAATCCTAACTAACTTAACTAAGTCTTGCATCCCAACCAAGTACCCCCCCCCCACTTATGGTTAGGAGACAAGGGACCCACCCCTTGATTTTAATCTAATTATTTATTAGATATGTTGGTTCTTATGAAGCATATAAACCAAAGGATTTACACTTGTTGGAAGGAATTTTATAAGAACCCAAGGGACCTTCACTCTAATTCATTTCATCATCTTCCAACACCATAACTCCTCCTACTCTTCTCCATGGCTACGGCCCAAACACCCCTCTTTCACACTTCACTTTTCAACTCCTTTCCATACATTCTAAGGTAATCTAGAGGTGTCTTAAGCATAAATAAGAAGCTTGGAAGCATTGAAAGTTGAAGGACCCCATCAAGAAGCTATTAACCACTTGAATCATCACCACCTTCATCTTTGGTTTCTTCCCTAGCCATAATGCTAGTAGTAAGTTCCATTGAACTTGTTTTTACTCACCATTTTAGTGGTTAAAGTGTGAAGTAACTTGGTAAACTAAAAATCATAAAGAAACATAAGCATAAACATAAACATAAAAGTTCTAAAACATGAAGATCAAGTTGTTCTAGTGTATGTATTGAGTTTGTTTGATGATTTCTTGTGTTTGTGGTGTAGATCACCATATGAAGCTTGCTGGATGATGATTAAACACATGATCTAACAAGTGTAAGGATAGATCTTGAGAAATTTGTAATGATCATCCTTTATGTTAAACATGAACTTGAAATAAACATGTTTTAAGTGTTAAATAAAATCTAGAAACATATTGTTAACAAGAATAAATATTTTTAGAAAATCTTCATACAAGTTGTGAAGATCTACATTCTTCAAGAATAATATTTTTAAATAAATAACCACACTTTGAAGGGTAACTAAACTTACTAAGTACACTACTAAGTTACTGCAATTTTTTACAAGGTTTCAAGTTCATGACATAGAGTAAATTTCGTATTTTTGACACATGGTAAGTGTTGAATGATTTGTTGATGATTGGTGATGATTTTTCAAAAGAAAATGATATGTAGGGCTGTAAACGAGCCGAGTCGAGCCGAGCTAGACCCAGCTCGAGCTCGGCTCGAACTCGATTCGAGCTGGCTCGGCTCGAGCTCGAATTTCAAATCGAGCTGAGATTTGAGGCTCGAGCTCGGCTCAATTAGAATTCGAGCTAGCTCGACTCGGCTCGATCTAGCTCGAACTAACAAAGAACCGCAAAATTTATTACTTAAAAAGCCCATAAAAATGAATTTCTTTATAGCCTAAGGGCCATAATTGCCATTTAATTTAACCATAAGGCTAAATATGCAAGTATAAATAGTTAATTCACTTTTTCCATTGTCTTTACCTACTTTTATAGGGGAGATACTCCCTTACTTTTTGTTTTCTAAGCGATGTGGGACAAAAAATGAAGAATGTAAACCTTATCGAGCCAGCTCACGAGCCGAGCCAGGCCAAGCTCGAGCTCTGCTCGTTTACAAATCGAGCCGAGCCGAGCTGGCTCGTTTACAACCGAGCCAATTTCGAGCCGAGCTTTCTTCGAGCTTTTTTCGAGCGAGTTTCGAGTGAGCTACGAGCCACGAGGTTTTTGAACACCCCTAATGATATGCTTGAAAGCATGGAAACTCCATTTACAATGGAAACTATGGCAAAATTTTCTAAAAATACCAACACTTAGAAAATATTTTCTAAACAAGTGTTTACAAGTGTATTTTTAACTATGATTTTCCATATAAACTTTGCCATAGATTTTTGTAACAAAAATACAAGCATTGGAGGTTGGTTTTTACAAATAAAAATGGGTAAATATGTATTTAGGATATATATTTACATTAAATACATTGTGTGTGATTATGTGAAATAGTTATATTATTTTAGGGAAAATAATACCAAAATTACAAGCAATAAAGTATGTAAGTTACACGCTTAAATATTGATAACCAAACAAGAACGTAACTTATAAAATATTCCGGAAAATACCATTACAAATATATTTTTGGTAAATATTATTTTGGAAACGAAAGAGGTGAAAATAGGATTTTCGTTATTATTACAAAGTATATCATATTTTTGACAAAAAGGAAATATATTACTTTTGGAAGTAAAAATATATTTACTTAGAAGAGTAGGAGTTGGGTGGAAAGTCTATTTTTCCTAGAAAGTGTAGGAAGGAATAAGAATTGGACATGTGTCATTGAGGGATTTGGCTATCATGTAATTTCACATTTTAATTTTATTTTTGGAATGTATCTTCATTAACTAAAATTCCATGATTTTCGGAATTTTTATTATTTTCGAATTCAAATCTGGAAGTCAATGTGTTCATTAACTAAAATTCATGTCACATTACATCGCATATTCCATTGTTCAGAAGATTACTGGAATTTATCAGCATGTTCTTGTTGCTGTGTTTTAACAGTTTACAGGGCTAAAGCCAATTTTTTTATAGATCCCACAATATAAAGATGGTAAAACACAGGGTATGAATCTGATTGCTGTTAAAACATAACTGTATGAATCTGAATGCTAAAACACAACTGTATGAATCTGATTGCTGTTAAAACACAACTGTATGAATCTGAATGCTAAAACACAAGTGTATGAATCTGCTTGCTGTTAAAACACAACTGTATGAATCTGTTTGCTGTTAAAACACAACTGTATGAATCTGAATGCTAAAACATAACTGTATGAATCTACTTGCTGTTAAAACACATCTGTATGAATCTGCTTGCTGTTAAAACACATCTGTATGAATCTGGATGCTAAAACACAACTGTATGAATCTGAATGCTAAAACACAACTGTATGAATCTGCTTGCTGTTAAAACACAACTGTATGAATCTGTTTGCTGTTAAAACACATCTGTATGAATCTGAATGCTAAAACACAACTGTATGAATCTGCTTGCTGTTAAAACACATCTGTATGAATCTGAATGCTAAAACACAACTGTATGAATCTGCTTGCTGTTAAAACACATCTGTATGAATCTGCTTGCTGTTAAAACACAACTGTATGAATCTGCTTGCTGTTAAAACACATCTGTATGAATCTGGATGCTAAACCACAACTGTATGAATCTGCTTGCTGCTAAAACACAACTGTAGTAATTTGCTTGCTGTTAAAACACATCGTCAAGAAAACGGAGATGATAAGAACAATATTTGAATGGTGATGATGAACTCGGAGATGGTGGAGATGGAGAAGTGTTCTAATTTGATCCGGTGCTCTCCATCATTTCTAAAGTTATCTTCTTCCATGATTGTAGTTATTTTTGGTAGGGATTGGGGTTTCCAAGATGGGTTTGGAGAGAGAGAGAGAGGGAAAATCTCTTGAATTTAGGAACTGGGCGGTTATCTAATTGATTTAAAACACGGCCATTGACAAAATTGCCCCTACTCAGTTAAAACAATCAATTAATTAAACTCAAATATTACAAGATTGCCATTGATTTAATCTCAACCCTTAAACACACCAATTGGATGGACCAGATCGCTTCCTAGACTTTCTAGGAAAAACACACTTTCCGTGCGAACCTACTCTTACTTAGAATATTTCAGAAGATATATGATTTTTGAAGAAAAATATATATTTTCTTGACGATACATTATTTTTGGACAAAACAAGTCTATGTATATTCTCTAAGTGAAAATATATTATTTTAGAAACTACAAATACAAGAATACGAGAATACATATATGAAATACTCCCATCCTTGGGAAAGAAACGCAAAAACAAATACTTGAAAAGTATTATAACTCTGGATGATGTAAAGACATAAAGAAAACGTAACTCAAAACATGAATACTAAGACAAGGCACGACCCGCTCGTCTAATAGACCCTAGCACATTGTAGGTAGTCGTATTTGCTGACGAGATTTGAGTTACGAGTACTGAAGACGCAAAACTGTGAGTTCATGCTCCCCCTTTTCTTTAACTGTTTTTGGTTTTATAACTCTCGGGGGTGAAATACATGTTACAAATGCTTAAACGGTATGAAACGCCTATGAAATACTAGATCATGTGAGCATAGACTAAATACTAAAAATGCCATAAAGTCTTGCTGAAAACTAGTACCAAGCCATTAAAAACATTCATTAATTAGGGACGAGGGTTAGATCTAACGGGTACGGCCGAACCCCACTCATGGTCAAAACTAGTACCTAGTAGTGCTTTGGAGTCCCAGTCGAGGTTAATCGACACAGTTGAGGTTAATCGACACAGTCGAGGGAAATCGACACAGTCGAGGGTAATCGACACAGTCAAGGAGTCAGAACGAGTACTCCGACAAGGAATCAGAACGAGTATTCCTACAAGGAGTCATAACAAGTACTCCCCATGTCCTCACATGCCTTAAAGTTCTTGTAAAACATTCATGTTCATACACGTTTTTCATATCTGTTTACAAAAGAGTCTCTCAAAGATTTACACAAATTTACAGTAAACAAATTAGACGCATGAACTCGCTCAACTTTTTGTTGACGTTTTCCAAAATTACATGTATTTCAGGTAACAAGATGGATCTTGGACGCAGGTGTCGTAACTAGAAGTTTAGATGTCATCCAATTTTGTTGGTTTGTAACCTAGTCGAAGGTTGTGTTTTAAAAACTTGAATAAACAATGTTTGTAATACATAAATTTTTTGAATGGATGAACATCGTTTTGATCATGTAGTCATTTATTACGATTGAATGCAATGATATTAAACCAGTCACACATCATACGCTTCCGCAAAAGACAGGGTGTGACAAATATATGTTTTCTTTTTACCTAATCCTTTGATTTCATGGTGGCTGAGGTATCACGGTTGTCTCCCACAACACAACAATGTCTGGTGGCGCCATATGGATGAAGATCGGAGTTCATATCTAGCGGTGGACGAGGTTTCAAACGCCGTCTAGGTAAAAAAAAGTAAATTCTGGTTGCCTTGGTTTTCTTTAACCGTTTGAATGTAGTCTCTTGCGCCAGATCTAGCGATTAGTTCTAAGTGCCAGGTCTAAAACCGAGCATCGGAGCGCAAAAGCGACGAGGTCTAAAACTGAGGCGAGGAGCGCAAAAGCAACGGGCTTTTCGTACCCGAGGCGCAACAGGTCCACCAGCTAACTGGACTTTTCTCATAGTTTTTTAGCTTTCTCTACCCAAAATATAGCTATAAGTAAGGGTTTTGTATGATTTTAGCGACATGTACAAGCCTCGAAACTCTTTTCCGTTTTCTTATACCTTTGTGATTCTCTACCCGTTTCACTTTTAGTTATTCTTTTTTAGTCGTTTGAACTATAAAAGAGTGAATATAACTGAACTGGCGCACTGGTTAGTAAATTATGTTTTTTTAATTATGATGTAGCGGTAGTGAATCTGATGTCAGAGGAAGCGGTGCGTTTAATATGTGAAACTGGTGGAGTTTTGGTGTTGGCTCATTCATGGGATTTGAAAAATCCAGTAGTTATTATGAGATGATTAAAAGAAGTTGGCTTGCATGGGTTAGATGTTTATAGAAGTGATGATAAATTAGTAGGTATGCACTTCTTCCGACCCATCAAAATCATCCCAGTTTCGTTTTATAACTACTGATATGTTATGTTAGTGATGGTATGCGCAACATTTAGTGACCTGGCGGACACATATGGTCTTTTGAAGCTTGGTGGTTCAGATTCTCATGCAAGATGTGGTAGCAGCGAGTCGGCTCTGGGAAGTGTGAGCCTCCCAATGGTGGTGGTTCATGAATTCTTTAAGGTGGCTCGATCAATCTGGTGTGGCGCTATGAAGAATTATTTGTATAATTTAATAAAGCAAAGATAAAAAGAAGTTTTTGCGAGTCGGTCCAACCCATTTTAACTTATACTATAAATAGAGGTGGCAAATTGAGTTGAATTGGTGTGTTCATATAGCCCAACCCTAACCCAGGATTACCTAATTTACTTGATCATGCCATTAAGTTGACATAAAAAAGGAGACTTGTGAGTTTAATTGCGGCCCGCTTTATGATTTGAGACTCAACTTGCCCGCTTTACCATCATACGTTTTGTGGTGCATATTTACAACTTAATGACGCGGTTGAGGTTCATCTATAGATGCTTGCGTATATTATATAATGGTTGATAATAATGGGTCATTGACAAACATCAATGCTACCGATAAGAAAACCAGTGTACCATACACAAAAAGAGTACCACGTTTTAAATTATTGCCGCCGCATCGCGTAGGTTCCGGCTAGTATCATACACGTGGGTTTTTTGTTGTGTTTTAAATGATAAGACTTTGATTATGGAATGACAATCATTATTTTGTTTTATGTTGATTAACATGTTGTGTTTTATATTCATAGTTCTACAATGTGTGTTTGAAGTTTTTATAGACTATTAGGGTTTGATTACAGTGTTTTAGTAATCTTTATTCTATTGTTTGTGGATTTTAGGTTTGTTTTATGGCTGAAATTATAGTATTTTATAACTTTTTACACTTTTTAGGAAATTTGGACTTTATAGTCGAACCCCACCCTATATATATACACATATATATACACTCATTATAATGAATGAGGTTGATCATAAATCTGATTGGAGCTGATACAAAGGTGGTGTCTAATGTGTTTTCTAATAGATTGAAACAAGTTATAGATTCAATGATCTCAAAAAGTCAATTTGCTTTTTTTTAAATAGATCTATTCTAGATGGGCCTTAAATAGTCAACGAATGTATCACTTGGTTGAAGAAGATGAAGAAAAGGTATGTTATTCAAAAACAATTTCAAAAGGCGAATAACCACTTGAATTGGGAGTACTTAGACCTTATTATGAGCTTAATAGAATTCTTTGATCAAAATGTTGAGCTTGGATTTCCGGTTTTATCTCTCGGCTTGGTATTCTATCCTTGTATACGGGTCGCCTACTTTCGAGTTCAGATTCTTGAGGGGAATTTGGCCGGGAGACCACATCTGGCCTTTTTTATTTATTTATTTAGTGATCGAAGGTTCCATAGTTCTTTTGAATAACACTCGTTCTAAAGGTATTTTCCATGGATTTCAACCCCCACACAATGGGCCTCTGGTGTCACATCTTTTGTATGCCGATGATGCCTAGATATTAGGCGACTGGTCTATAACAAATGATACTAACTTGGCTCGTTTCCTCTGGTGTTTTAACGTAATTTCATGCCTCAAAACTAATTTTCAGAAATCAAACTTAATGTTGTAGGAGTTAGCGATACTGAACTTTCCAATTTTGCTTATTTATTACGATGTAAAATGGGCGTTGTTTCTTTCCTCTACTTGTTTCTCATGGATGGGCCAACATGAAACGGATTAATCTGTGTCAACCGATTCTTGATATGCTTGACAACCAACTTGCTAGTTGGAAAGATAATTCTCTATCGCAACCCCCATCCCCTAACTATCCGGGAACGGGCGGCCACGACCAGTTTCAGTGGTATCGGTGTTTATCAGTTTGGCAGCGGAATTTACATCAGGACCGTAGTTAGGAAATATTTTATTAGAGTAAAATACCACGCTTTTATAATATTAATCACATGTCCAAGGAATTGGACTTCACGAAGCCAAAACTCACACTTAGAGAACTTAGCATACAGTTTCTCCTGTCAAAGCAACCCTAAAATACATCGAAGGTGTTTCTCGTGATCATCCTGATTACGAGAATAAATAAGTATGTCATCTATAAAGACAATGACAAACTTATCTAAGTTTGGCTTGCAGACTCTATTCATGAGGTCCATGAATGCTGCTGGTGCATTAGTGACCCCGAAAGGCATCACTAAAAACTCATAATGTCCATACCTTGTTCTGAACGCTGTCTTAGGTACATCTTCAGTTCTAACATTTAGTTGATGATACCCTGATCTCAAATCGATCTTCGAGAAGAAGCTTGCCCCTTGAAGTTGGTCAAATAAGTAGTCGATCCTGGGTAATGGGTAACGATTCTTGATCGTTACCTTGTTTAGCTCACGGTAATCAATGCATAAGCGCATTGATCCATCCTTCTTCTTCACAAACAAAATAGGAGCTCCCCAAGGCAATGAACTGGGTTGTATGAAACCCTTTTTCTAGTAAGTCATCCAATTGAGTCCTGAGCTCTTTCATTTCAGTAGGCGCTAGACGATAAGGAGCTCGTGTGATTGATGCAGATCCTGGCAGAATGTCTATCCTGAATTCAACTTGCCTCTCTGGAGGTAATCCAGGTAATTCATCAGGAAAAACATCAGGGTAATTTGGTAACAAAATCCATTGTTATCAATTCCCACTTCCATACCGGCATTTCTAACTGCTGTAGAAAACCTGAGGGTTTCTGATGTTCAGCTTTAACTTGTGAACAGGTTAAGCACTTAGAAACATAAGTTGCTATATCTTTCTTCATTCCTATCCACCAAAAATTCTTTCTTAAGTCATGATACATCTTATCATTTCCAGGATGCATCGTATATTTAGACTTATGGGCTTCTTCTAATATACGGTGGCGTAGGTTTCCTAATTTGGGTATCCACGTTCTTTTCTTATGGAATCTCCAAATTCCATCTGTTCCTTGTTCTAATTCCTTAATCATTCCTTTCAATTTCTCAGTATCATCCTTGATTACTGATTCTTGTGCTTTTCTAATCTGTTCATTTAAATCTACCCGTAGATTTAATTTAAGAGAACGTACTCTTTTTGGCTTTTCATGATACTTTCGACTTAAAGCATCAGCAACTACATTAGCCTTTCCTGCATGATACTGGATATTACAATCATAATCACTAAGGATCTCCATCCAGCGTCTTTGTCTCATATTCAACTCCTTTTGCCCGAAAACATACCTTAAACTCTTATGATCTGTAAAAATGGTGAACTTACTACCATAAAGGTAATGTCTCCAAATTTTCAGGGCAAAAATTATAGCTCCTAATTCTAAATCATGGGTTGAATAATTTTCTTCATGATTCTTAAGTTGTCTAGAGGCGTAAGCTATAACCTTTTGACGTTGCATCAATATACATCCATAACCTAACTTAGAAGCATCACAATAGACTACAAAGTCTTCAGTTCAATTTTAAATTGATCTATCAAAGAAATTTCAAAAAGAAGTTCTTTAAGGTATAGCCTAGCCAAAATATTAATGGCTATGATGGTATAACCTTTTTAAGACAATAATTCCTTGTTAACATCTGAGAATATGTTGACATTCCGGGCTGTGTGACTTGAGAGACCACACTAGCTTCCAAATGTACTTGGATCTTTCCAAGTCATTATTATAGCCTATATGATCAATGTGAATCAAGGATATTAAACATCAATATAACGTATACACCAAAACATCCATTTGAGATGTATGCCTATGAGCAAAGGTGTATTAATGACAATGATAGTTCTATTTTATAAACTTCTTGTCAAAAAGGCGATGAACTATGTTCGACCCTTAAAAGATCACTGATCTAAGAGATCATTGGTTATGTTTTAATCGTCCTTGTGACAAGGCCTTCTGTGCCATCTAAATGTCATTCGAGACGAGTCTTTTATGCTATATGAAAGTGCATTTATGACATTGACAGTTGTGACTTATGTCCCATGTCTAATAAATATACAGGATTATATCCTATTGATTGCTTATAATGGTTCAGTTGTAGCCTAGGCAAATCATAATCAAATTGATTTTCACTTATTACTTAAAATGGTCTATATGGTTTAATAATACCATGACCATCTAATCATCAATGCGATGATTCGTTATATAATCTAAAAACATCATTATTGTTTGATATAGTACTCAAATCATGGCTGGCTCTGATGAAGCAAACAGTCATCCCGTGGAAGGAAACAATAATACCAAGATTAATATTACTGGTGCGGAATTACAAGCGATGATAACCACAGTGGTTGCTCAAGCTGTGGATAATAAGTTCAAGGAGCCGAGTAATGTTCGGTCCAAAACTCATACAAAGTCCCTATCTCATTGACATACACTGTAGAAGGATGAGTCTCAACACTCGTCTAATCAGAATAGTGAACCACAGAGACAAGTTGTTGTTAATCAGGCTCCCAGGTACAACAAGGGTTGTACCTATAAATATTTCGTCTCTCCTGTAAGACCAGAGATTTCACGGGAGAAAAGGGAGCAATCAACTGTATGAAGTGGTTGGATGAAATGGAAAATGTGATTGACATCAGCGGATGTGTTAAGGAAGACATCGTTAAGTTTGTGTCTCAATCCTTCAAGGGCGACGCCCTAACTTGGTGGAAAGCATTGGTGCAATCCACCGAAAAGGTTCCTCTGTATAACCTTTCGTGGAATAAGTTTGTTGATCTTGTGAAGGACACTTACTGTCCTCAGCATAAAGTTGCGAGAATAGAGACTGACTTTCTCACTTTAGTGATGAAGGATTTGGATTGCAGGTCCTATGTGACCAGTTTTAACTCCATGTCAAGACTTGTACCGTATTTGGTCACCCCAGAACCCAAACGCATTGCGCGTTTTATCGGTGGTTTAGCCCCTGAGGTGAAAGGAAATGTTAAGGCTTCTAAGCCTGCTACTTACAGATCTGCTGTAGATCTATCTTTGTCCCTTACTCTTGATGTTGTAAGGAGTAGGGCAAAGAAAACCACTGATGAGGGAAAAAGAAAGAGGGAGGAAGACTAGTCCCATCAGTCGAACAAAAGAACAAAGGGAACTCTGTTTCCAAGAAAGGGCAGTCAGGTGACAAGCTCAGATGCAAGACTTGCAATAAGAGGCACTTTGGAAAGTGCAACCAGGACCCGCAAGCTAAACCTTGTGGGATCTGCAAGAAGAAAGGGCACAAGTCTGTGGAGTGCCGAAACATCAAGGATGCGACCTGCTACGGTTGCAATGAAAAGGGGCACATCAAGACTAATTGCCCTAAGAATGCTAAGAAGCCCGAGGAGGCAAAGAAAACCAATGCTAGGGTTTTCCAGATGAATGCAAGGGAGGCAATGAACGATGGAAACGTTATAACAGGTACCTTCCTCATTAATAATACTTATGCCAGAGTTTTATTTGATTCAGGTGCTGATAAGTCTTTTGTAGACCATGAGTTTAGTAAGATACTAAATCTGCCTATTAAAACTCTAAACATAAAATATGAGGTAGAGTTAGCAGATGGTACCTTAGAAACAACTTCAACTCTTCTTGATGGATGCTTTATATCCATTAAGAACCATTCTATCCTGTTGTCCCTCTTGCCAATGAAACTGGCTGGGTTTGATGTAGTTTTAGGCATAGATTGGTTGTCGCATAACCAAGCCCAAATTGCCTGCTATAAAAAGCTAGTTATCATCAAAACCCTTTCTGGTGAATCCGTCACTATTCAAGGAGATACACAATATGGTTTGCCCAACAATGTGTCTATTCTCAAGGTATCAAAGTGTCTGAGGAACGGATGTGTCATTTACATGGCACAAGTGACAGTGAATGACCCGAAGCCCAAGATTGAAGATATTCCAATTATTTCCGAGTATCCTGATGTCTTTCCTAATGAATTACCTGGATTACCTCCAGAGAGGCAAGTTGAATTCAGGATAGACATTCTGCCAGGATCTGCACCAATCGCACGAGCTCCTTATCGTCCAGCGCCTACTGAAATGAAAGAGCTCAGGACTCAATTGGATGACTTAATAGAAAAGGGTTTCATACAACCCAGCTCATCGCCTTGGGGAGCTCCTATTTTGTTTGTGAAGAAGAAGGATGGATCAATGCGCTTATGCATTGATTACCGTGAGCTAAACAAGGTGACGATCAAGAATCGTTAGCCATTACCCAGGATCGACGACTTATTTGACCAACTTCAAGAGGCAAGCTTCTTCTAGAAGATCGATTTGAGATCAGGGTATCATCAACTAAATGTTAGAACTGAAGATGTACCTAAGACAGCGTTCAGAACAAGGTATGGACATTATGAGTTTTTAGTGATGCCTTTCGGGGTCACTAATGCACCAGGAGCATTCATGGACCTCATGAATAGAGTCTGCAAGCCATACTTAGATAAGTTTGTCATTGTCTTTATAGACGACATATTTATTCTCGTAATTAGGATGATCACGAGAAACACCTTTAGTGTATTTTAGGGTTGCTTCGACAGGAGAAACTGTATGCCAAGTTCTCTAAGTGTGAGTTTTGGCTTCGTGAAGTCCAATTCCTTGGACATGTAGTTAGTGAGCTTGGTATCCAAGTCGATCCAGTTAAAATAGAAGCCATTATGAACTGGGAGGCATCAAGTATTTGAGTTTTATTTGGATAAATTATCGTTTATGTCACTAAATTGGGATAAGTGGAAACTGTTTTGATTTGTAATTTTGCTTGTTTGTTGTGGCTTGCTAGGCGTTTGTTGCTTGGTTTAAAAAAGAGTTAACTGCCATTTTCGTCCCCGTGGTTGTCCAACTATGTCATTACAGACTAAATTTCAAATTTTTATCATTTCCGTCCCTGACATTCTTGAAACTTGCAAGTTCCGTAAAAAAAACTCACGTCTGTTATGCCAGTTTCATCTCTCTGGGTTTATGCCAACATTTTTTAACAGATATTAGTTTTTTAGACGGAACTGACATATCTTAAAAATGTTAAGGACAAAATGGTACAAACTTAAAATTTAGTTTGAACTGAACAAATCACAATGAAAATCACAATTAACTCTTTAATAAAAGTTGTAAAAAATATTCTTCTCTGTCTTGAAGTCACAAATGAAGACAACACTACAGGATCAATATCAAGCGTTATACAATATCTTTGTAACTATTTCTTTAGATGGGGTTGGTTCTGGTACAAACCTTATTTATCCTACAAACCGTAAGAACAGATCCTAGCACTTAAAAAAAGTTAAATTAGCACATACTAAAACAATACATACGTAAAAGTAGCACTTTTGAATTATATTAGCACATGAAAATGAATCAAGATAATTGATTTTAGCACATATGTGAAATGATATCAGCACTTTTCTTTATCAGCACATTGAAAACAAAAAGAAGATCCAAATAAAGAATTAATTGCTTGTTAGCATAATTATAAGGGTCTGTTTGGTATGGGGTAATGGAATAGATGAGAGAATGGAATGGACGAGGTAATGGAATGGACAACGGAATGAAATGAATCATTCCATTCCATTGTGATGTTTGGTTACTTATATATGAATAGAATGAATCATTACTTTGTACAATTTGATAAACAAAAAAAAGATGAAGTAAACACAACTGTATTAAAACGACAAAAATATAATTGACTCAATAATAATAATAATAATAATAATAATAATAATAATAATAATAATAATAATAATAATAATAATAATAATATATTAATGATAAAAAAATTAATAATAGATTTTTCATATATATTAATATTAGTATAAATATTAATAAATATAAATATAAATACAAATAAAAGTATAATAATAATAATAATAATAATAATAATAATAATAATAATAACAACAACAACAACAACAACATATTTCTTTCCATTCCTTGAAGGAATGGAAAAAAAACACATACATACCAAGGAATGGAAATTGTTATATTTGGAAGGAGTTACATTCCCTTGGAATGCTCCATTCCATTACCAATGATAACCAAACATGTTTATTTTCATTCCATCAGAATAATTCATTCCATTCCACTTTCCATTCCTTCATACCAAACGCTACCTAAGGAATTCAAGATAATTGATATTATTTAGGTTATCATTTTACCATTTCTCTATAATTGGTTGGATGCGACATGACACTTTTTAAATGGTTTTTACAGTTTGTATACGAAATGTGGTTTGTATTTGATCCTACTCCTTCTTTAGATAAACTAGATTATTTTATACAATTTCTTTGCAACTATTTCTTTAGATAAAGTAGATTATTTTAATGATAAACTGAAACACAATAGCAAACTAAAACTTTATTGTTTTATTTACTAAGCTTGACGGTTTCTTATGTCTTTTTGTTATTTTCATGGGGAGACAAGATGTGCTTAATGGAATAATAGCAAGGTAAATGACGTGGGTTACCGTTAATATGGAAGTGGGACCCACCTTGCTTGTGGGACCCCGGCGTACCAAAGTAAGATTGCATGAAGTCGGTATTCCCGAAACGGCGCTACAGCAAACAGCCACAATCAAATGATTCTTTTTATTTATTTATTTATTTATTGAAAAGAAAAACCAGATACGCGTCTTGATCGAAGTAGTTATTTATTTTTAAAATTTGTATACAGATTTAACGAATATGTGGAAATCCGTTTAAAATATAAGTTTGTTATATCCATGGAAAAACCATTTATAATATAATATTATAGTGTAACACAAAATCAAAAAGAAAATCATAAAATTTAATGTACTGGTTATTAAGTAAAATTTTACATACAATGATAGCGTATAGTAAATTTATTACGTTAAAAGATAAGCTTGAAGATTCGTTAACAATGACAATTTAGGCAGAGTTCATTGCATTTTCAAACAAGTTGCCCTTGATATATATTATGTTAAAATTGTTAATTGTTCCGGTGGCAATGTAGGTAGAGTTAATTATATTTCTTAATTGGTTAGGCCAATTAATGTGCATGTATGTATATAATTGTAAATCATATGCAGAAGAGATTATTGAGTTTTACATTATTTGTTTTAGGTAGAGCATATTATATAATCGCATATGATGATTTTGTTTTAGGTGGAGCATATTAAAATTCTATTTTGGAAATTATATGAGCTTGCTTTTATAATCCCCAATAACAAAATATATTTTATAATTTTAACCAATGAAATAGTGGTCCATTGGCAAAGACAACGCCTTTAAACACCTTGAGAGTGGGAGGTCTTGTCTTAGATTCAAGTCTCACAAACGACAAGAATAAAAGATATTTGCCGTTCAAAATTTTTTTTTTTCGCTTAAATAAGTAGATTACGATTGTTACAAAATGAACTTTATTAAATAAGTTTGGTAACAAGTTTAAATCGCGAAAGTCAACAAGAAGAGATTATGGCATTGTAATATCAAAAAGATCAAGAAAACCCTAGTTAAAACACATAAGGTTAATTTGTATAAATACATTTGGCTAATTTGGATAAATTCATTTAATCTAAAATTAAACTTCTTTTATTTTTTCACCAATTTTGTATAATTAGGTTCACCATTTTAATTCATATATTGATGGTTGTTCTTCATGCTTTCGTATCTTCGTGAAAAAAAAACGACACTACACCCACCCATACCTACACACACAACCTTATATTATAGCTATTTTATATAATTAAGCTTTACAATATACACCCATAATAACAAAAATAAATACATCAAAAAGTATAGAAGGTTTGCTACAAAAGATCAATACGCCAATTTCTGGGGAGATTCATGAATATTCGGTTGTCACATCTGGAATTACTCAAGTGGTTTTATTGATTTTGAATTTGGCTGTTTTATGATCTCAACTAAACTTAACATATCACAAATACTTATACAATCGATAGAACTACTTGTGATCATGACATCTCAACTAATCATTCTACTGTCTTGTAATGAACGACATTAATTGATTGTTAGTGTTATTATGGTTCAATCGTTGATCTTTTAATTTGATTATCATTGTCATCGTTGACCTCAAGTCGATTTCAAGTCTAAACGACGAGTATTTCTTGCGATTCTAAATACTTTAGGCTTTAAAACTTCATGCTGTCTAAGAGTTTAAAGAAAACAAATAGCAGGTTGTAACCAGGTAGAGAGAAACTATTCTGTAATTATCTTTTTAACTAAAGTTAATTATATGATTAGTGATAAACATTCCTCTCAACTTTTGATCTTATAGGTGTTATTACTGCTAACATGGACATCATGACGCGAAACAAAATCATTCAGATATTGTGGTGGCTATACAGGATCCAATGTCTGTTTGATTACAATCATTTTGTACCTCTTAAAACTGCACAATAATTATCGGAAATGCATTTCCCTATCATTTCTGTGTTTTTCTTTTTGTTGACCAATGATTCAATAAAATCATTGATTAGGTTTTTAGTAGTAAAATGTGTTATTTTTTTTAATTTTTATTATGTTAAACCGAATGTTCTTTTTTAAGTTTTAAGTTGACTTTTTTTTTTTAAATGTAGTGTGGTCACTTAGGGCATACGGAGTGGGTGCGGCAAAGGGGCGGCAATCGAGTTTGCCGCGCGGCAAACACCGCCGCCAACAAAGTTTGGTCGCGGCAAAATGTTATGAACGGTAACCCTTTACCGATTCAAGAAGCATGAGAGAGAGGTTAGTGAGAGAGAGAGGGGGGTATTGTGGGTGGGGTCCATTCCTATCTCAACCAATCACACCTTTTTCCTTTTTTTTTTAAAAATAGTTTACCACTTCACCAAGTGTTTAAACCATTGCCAACATTTTTCACCAAAGTTTAAACACTTTTGCCTAATTGACATGGCGCGCTCTGATTGGTCGGTTTTTTGTTTTGCCACTTTAAAGTGTTTAACCACTCCTTATACCCTTAGTTTCTTTATTACTACGATGATCACTATTTATTAAATAACTGAACACTTATTTATATTCATTCAAATCAAACTCTTAGTATACACTATAAGGATCTTGAGTAATATAGTGGCGGCAAGTGTCGCCGCTAAAGGGCCATCCCCGATAGCTCGAGAGCCCACGGAGGCCTTGCGCGAAAAGAAAAATGAGTCCTCGTATTTTCAAGTAATTACATGTTAACAATAACAAATAATAAGAGTTAACATAAAAATGATTAAACAACTTAATATAAACAAAAAATTAACTTAAACAAACAATTTAATAAAAATAAAACAATTAAATGTAATAAAAAACAAATCAAATAAAAAGAAACTTAGAAATGAATACGAATATCTATATGTCACTCTTGGGCTACAAACTCAATATTTTGAGCTATGTAGTTAATATCCCGATATATCAGTGATATATCGGTTGTCGGCCCTCTGCCGAGATATCGGTGCAAAATATTGGTCAGAATACCGGTATCGATAATATCGATGATATTGACCGTGACTGATATGTTACCGATTTTCCTGATATTAGTACATTACTTCTTAGTTCTACCATTCTCCTTTCTTCTTATTGCTGCTATTAGTGTTATAATTCTTAATTGTTAGTTGTTAGTATTTTAAATCTTAGTCAGTTCCTACTTGCTACAATTGTTAGTGTTTTGCAAGTTGCAAAAGGTTAATTTGTTAATGGTAGGTGAGTATACTGATTTTTACTGTTAAATTGCTATATATATAAATTTAGCATGATATTAAAATTACCGATAACCCTTTTCTTATTCTTATTATTATTATTATTATTATTATTATTATTATTATTATTAGATTTTTAGAACCCTTTTCTTCTTCTTCTTCTTCTTTATGTTTGGGCTTTAGGGCTTCAAGCTTGAACAAATTATAACCAAAAAAATAAGAGGAAACAGAATGTTGTCATGTCTCGAACCAGAGACCCCTATTTGACAAGAAAACACAAAATCGTTAGAGCTACAACAATGTTAATGTTTTATTTGAGACTTTAAATACTTTATATATATAAATTTTTTGGGCCATGTTTGACGGGATAACCTGCAGATTTCTAGTTTTAGGACATATAAACTACGTAATATAAAACTACATAAACATAAATATCACCATTCTAGTTTTGGAACTATTAAGTCATTTACATAAAAATATTTAAACGTAAAATTAGCCCATATCATCATCATCATTCCCGACCCCTACTTTCGGATCATCTTCGTCCCCTGTATTTGATGCCTTAGTTAAAATCACAAACTTTTGGAGTTCATCTAAAAAAGCCATGTTTTGAAAACCAGGATGTATAATTTAGTTGCAACCACACAATTTATTTTGTTGACTTTATGCTCTTTTAGTTTATTGTAACTTTGTAAGTGGGGTTTACAAAGAAAAATGTTGTTTTATTCAAGTTATAACATGAGTTATACGTGAGGTGAAAAACTTTTTTAGAAAATGGTTTGAATCTCAAATCCATGGATCAATAACATAATTTGATGGATTAAAAAAAAGTTTTGATTTATATTTATTAAAACATCAACTATCACCAATGGGAACCATTTATTGCCTAGCTTGCACCCTTGTCAACTTGGTTACCAGTTGACATACATAATTTTTCAATAGTAACTTTGTAATAGGTTAGTGTCAGTTACATCTTAGGTTAGTATTCCAAAACTGGCCTTGCTAAAGACTAAACTAGCTGATTGTCTCGTTGCTAAAAGCGTGTGGTGGCAGGTCATGGTGTGGGTAAAGATTCTGGTACCGAGCAGCTTGGGTTCAATAGGAGATGTCATGAATCATGCTAATGCTCAAATTGGATCTAGAGTGTGGAAAAAAATGGTTGTGGCTGTGGTGTACATCATGCTAATGCTCAAATTTGATCTAGAGTGTGGAAGAAAATGGTTGGGGTTGTGGTGTACATGACATTTGGACGCTGTGGAAGTCCAAAGATGATAAGGAGTTCAAAGGCAAGAACATTCCTGTCACTAAATTGGTGGTGATCATAAAGGAAGATTTGTTAATTAAGATTAAGAACAAATCCAAACTTATGTCTTTGAGATGTAAGTTGTGTGTTGGCTTTAAATTCGTGGCTTGTTGTAATTTTTTTTTGTGCAACTTTTGTTGGGTGGTTTCTATTGTTAATAGATCTGTGCCGTTAGAAAAAAAATGTTTACATTGATGATCAAAATCTCATGGTCAAACGTTATTTATCATCACGTCATGATAATTGAAATCTAGAGAAACTTTTAGTGAATCACTACAACGTTTCATGAAAAGTTACCTCAACTAATACACACACGCATACTTAGTATGAAAAATCAATAACAAAATTCTCAATCTTCTACAATTAAATTCACATATAAGCATGCTTGCATATTATACGTGTTTTGCTTATTTTGTGTAAAATTCGAATATTTTCTCTTGGATTATCCCAAAGTTAATTTCATGTAAACCAATGACGTGTTGTCGTGGTCACAATCAAATTTAATCCAAATACAACTAAATAGATAGCGGTAAGTGGGTATCGAACACAGGGAGTTTGTGGAAAATGTGTTATTTCAATTGTTTCTCTAAATTAACTAAGTTAAACTAATTGTAATAAAAGTAAATTCAAGAGTTGGATTGTTTGATTTTAAAACTTAAGAATACTAAGCTAATTGCAAAAATAGAAATTTGGTTGTAAACAATTGAGAGACGAATGACCATCTTTAGTTTCCAGTTTGTTTCAACGGTTGTGCTATCATCCACTAGAAAAAATCACATAGACATGATTCATGTAAGATTACTTGTTGTGATAAAAGGGAACGAAGTACTCAGATTCCTAGAACGTGAGGTTGTTACCCGATGACCAATCAACCCTTACCCCATCCTAACTTTACCCATGATATCTCGATTGCCAACGGCACCAAGAACGTATGATTTCAAGATAGGATAAAACAAGACTCAACAATTTACAAGCAAATAATCAAACACCATAGTAAACAAAACATAAATAAAGTTTACCATTCTAGAAATAGGGAATCAAAATACAACCGTCTTAACAACCTTCAACTAAAGATGACCATAAAGTACCTAGCCACTCATGGCTTGAACAAACATTGTGGCAAAATAAAAGATGAAATTGTTCAACACAATCACAATCAACAAAGTCTAGATGAAAGATAGATGATAAGATCCTGTTCTTCATGCCCTCAAGTGCCTCATATACTCCAATAATCGTTTCCCATCAAGTAGTAACCGAAACTAGCATGATTGGTCATAAAAACCCTCATCAAAAGTGAGTTTAATGCATAAGTTACGTTTTGAGATCAGTCGGTGTTGTAACCTATGGCCCCCAGCCGTAGGTTACGGCGCCTTATGGCGGTCAGCAAATCCAGGGTCAACATAAGGCGCCGTAACCTACGGCTGGGAGCCGTAGGTTACGGCTCTAACTGGTTCTTTACGGCTTGTCCCTCCTGTTTTACGGTGATGCAATTTGGACTCATGGGGAGCCGTAACCTACGGCCAGGAGCCGTAGGTTACGGCGGTCACTGAAGTTTTCTTCCTTGTTTCTTCTTTGTAACATCCCCCATTCTCTATTCTTGTTCTACAACTTCCAACATCGTGTCCAAACTTCATAAGAACCACTTCTTATGCCCTTTAGTGCCTGCAACATCAAACCTCTCGTAGTTACTAAGTTCAAGCAATAAACCGAATTTAGCATGGAATGTATATATATTTAGACATTTTAAGGATTGTCCTACGGACCACCCGTCAACCAACACATTTTAAGGGCCAAAACAACTTCTATAGGAAAGTGTCAGATACACTATCCAAGTTAACATCTAAGACCCAATTGGTTATTTTTACCCTAAACAACCAAATTACCCTAATACTCAAAAGAAGCATTTTTAAAATAATCCCGTCCGTTGAGTTTGTTCATTACATGATTTTCATATTTGGGTTTTCAGAATACTCCTGCCTGTTGAGTTTGTTCATAACATGGACTTTCATGTTTTGGAAATTAGACAAGTTTGAAAGAAATAATTTTAGAAAAAAGCTAAATATGCATTTCCTACTCACCACATTGATAGCGGTGTGTTATACGTAAACCCATGTCTAAACTCTAAATCACGGAAAGTGAATCGAAGGAAGCAAGAGGTAGATGAAGGAATGATGATCACATATGCAATTACCTCATCTTAAAGGGTGTTTATGATGTACTCACTATAAGAAACTAGGCCCTTTGCAATGAAACATGGTTGCTACAAGGTTTTCAAAAATTTCATTTTCCTGACCCTATAGCGACGAAATTTTGTCTCGATAGGTTTGGCGGGATGGAGGGAAATTATCCCGCTTTGGGTAAATATGTGTAGCGGAAAATTTTTGTTTTTGATAGAAAAAATCATTTTATTATTCATTGTTATTAACCCAAACGGTAATAAAGATGGGGAACATATAAGAAATCCTTGTATTTGTTAATCTACGAAAACTGGTCCATTAACTCAAAAGTTAAATTCACCCTTAAGCTCCATCTCTTTATGTGATTCTGGCGATTTCGACAAGAACCTGATCGTAAGCTCTGAACCTTTATAGCAATTACATAATTTCAGCAACGAATCAAACACAACGAGTCCAACAATCCTAACCCTAAACTTGAAATTGTTATTTTTAGGGTATTTTTCAATGAGATCAGTTGTAGGTATTTTTAGGTAATTCTACTAACACGGGCTATTTGTTTTTAAGTGAAAACAATCAATGGGAAAAATCTCTGATTTGGGATGAATCTGGATTCACATCACGAAAATGTAGTCAAGGCTAAGCTTAGTGTTGGAGTTGGTATGTCCAATACTTAATTATTTAATGTTGCTATCATGGTATGATCCAAAGAGTTATACTGTGGAGGATATACACAAATAATATGTTTAATGGTTAAATATATAACACGATTCGTAGTACAATATCAAGGGATTCGTTATTCAGAATAATTTAATTCATTCTTTAAAGAGCTAAAAAAACAGGATTTATGGATTATAAATAGAGATCAGGTACTCGGTAGTGATTAAGAGTTAATTAAAAGCTTGCAACTTGTTGGACAAGTTAAGACTTTGAGGTTTTGTGTTTGATTATATTTAGTATAAATACATGCTTAAACCTAAACTCTAATTACAAAAAAATAACCATAAGAACAGCAACCCTAGTCGTCGACCTCCCGTTCCCCTCTCCTAATCGACGACTGGCCAAGATCCGCCCCTCGCCACCGTGTGCCGCCCTTTCATTTTGCATCTGATTAGATCAGAGCTACTGCGTGGATCTCAAGTGTCGGATCTGTTTCGTGTTTGGTTTACTAACGGAAGCGTATGTCAGTCCATCGTGTGAGTTCTTGGTATTTCGTTAAGGTACTATTACTGAACACCGTATGGTTGGTTATAATTGTTTAATCAAATCATATATAGACCACTGGAATGAATTGAACCAGATTTGCTACCGTTAGTTTGTCACCTTTTACTAGCGCTTTTTACCACTGTTTTGCTACCGTTTTTTTGTTGCTACCGTTTTGCTACCATTTGTCATCACCATTTTGCTACCGCTATTTGTCATCATTTTGCTACCGCTTGCCACTGTTTTGTTACTCTTTTTTGCCATTTAATACCTATTTATATGCTATTATTTCGATGCTATTTATATTCTTTGCAAACTAGAAAAAATGTAACCATTTATAAACTTTCAAAATCATAACAAACATCCAATGATCCACATAATAAACATCCAAATGAAAATATCCAATAACCCAAATTAAAACATTCAAACTAAAAATGTTTATAGTTACTTTCGAACCGAAGTTAACATTGCCTCAATGTTCATCATTCTAATGAGCATGGATTCTATCTCCGCTTTATCTTTTTCCATTTAATCCATCAACTCAGCTATAATTCCATTAATTCTGATTAGGAGTAGGCTTCTTTTCCACTTATGATTGAGGTTCTCTAGTTTCGTTGTTTCTTGGGCTCATCATGGGACCGGTCCTAACTGCTAACAAGTGTGGTGAAGAGTTGAGTATACAGTAATGACATATACTACATCTTAATCGTTAGGACCAATGGGATAAGTAGCAGTGATCAACAATTCATGCGTTCAACATCTTTTAGATATAGAGTCAAACTAGACTTTAAACATAGCTCGTTACATAAAGCTTGCATATAAATTTTATAATGTGTCAATACTTATAGCAACAAATACTAGCTAGCCATCAGTAGTTCATACAGCATCATTCATTCAACTTGAAAATGTAAGTGTGTAACAGATAGTAGTCACAACAGATGGTTCCAATCATGAACATACAGGGTAACATGCATATCAACTTGATAATGTAAAAATAAGGGCATCTAGCATGCCCATCACCTGGGAAGTAGCTTCCTTATTGATTACAACGTACGGTCTGACCCTTATACACTTAGTCAACTGGTAAAAGATTCATATGAAACTACATCAACTTTTCACATCAAATTCATATGGTAAAATACTATTCGCAACCACTCTATACGATCAACACTCACAACTATCCGCAAACTACTTATTCGCAAAATGCTACTATTCACGAATACTACAATACGCAATGCTACTGTTCGCAAATACTGACTATTTGCGAACGCAAGTTATATTTGTGAATACCTAGCTACCTTCTTCTTTATCAAGAAACCCTAACAATGGCGGCTTTCTCATATCTGAAGTTCGTATCCCACGTCAAGATTCCGACTTTAACATTGCAAATGTAGTAAAACCTTCATATAACACATTTATAAGCTTCAACGATCAATAACATGTTAACTTTTATGTGTTGTCATACCTATCCACGAAAACCTACACCTGAGTGTAAACCTTCAATGAACAGCTTTTACAACCTTAACACGCACCAAAATATTTGGAAGATGATCCCTCTCCAGGGTAAATGAGAAGGTTGGTACTTGTCCCCCATTCCCATAATAGGGTTTTGTATATACAATCAGTGGCGGATCTAGAAAATCTTCGTAGCGGTAACGTTTTATGAAAAAGCGGTAACGAAATCGAAAAAACGTCAAAATTTTCCAAAATTTACTCTACCGCCGGAGCGCCAAGCGGTAACGGAGGCTACCCCTTCCCCTAAGGTAGATCCGCCCCTGTATACAATTTACCAATATGCCCTTCATGGGCCTTTGCAATTTATTCCCAAAATCAAGCTTTTAAAGCCTTAATCCAATTTCCTTCAAGTCCCATTCATTTATCATTAAAATAAATATGGGGTGTTACATTACTATTAAATTTCATTACATCGTGCACAAACCTACTGACATGTATTCTTCATTGAACATTGATACATTTTTTTTAATTAAACTTCATTAAAACAACCTTCGACCCAAACGGGCAAAAGGCCAAACAAACAACAACACCCCCGACCCAAACGGACAAAGGGCAGAGAAATTACAACATATACATAGGGTATTTACACCATTCCGACCATCTAATATAATTACATGAAAATCTATTTTTAACCCAATCGAAACCTCTAGATTTTATCTCCCCTATGATATCTTGCGGGTTACATCTTTTCTGTTTAAAGACCACATCGTTCCTTTCTTTCCATATGCACCAAGACGCTATCATAGTCAGCCCGTAAATGATCTTCTCCTCCTTCTTACTACGCTTAATGAATTTGTGAATCTCTAATATGTCTTTAAATTCAAAAAGGAAGAGCGGTGGAATGTTGCACTAAACGCTGAAAGCCGTCCACACCCTCAAAGCAAACGAGCAAGCGGTGAACAAATGCACAACCGATTCCTTGACTTCTTCGCAGAAGGGACACATAGTTGAAGGTATGTCCACATTCCTTCTTCTTAAGTTTATTCTAGTAGGAAGTCTATCCAGATTGCCTCTCCAGTTCATAATATTGCATTTAATGGGCACCCAATTGCACCAATCAAAAGTTGGAGGGTGACAATTACCTCTATCCATAATCAAAGCCGATCTGACCGCCTTCACCGAGAAACCGTTCTGACGATCACCACTCCAAAACCAAGAATCCTTACCGCTGGAAAGACTCACCAAACTGAGCACCTCACAACATTCCTTCCATTCCCTAAGCTCCTCTTCAGACTCAGGCTGCCTAGACCAATGCCATTTGAACACTCCAATTCCACTGCCTGTTTCCATTCTCTCTAAAACCCTACACGATTTAAACAACTCCAAACCAAATAAATGGGGCCACCTTTCCATGAAGGGAAGATCACCCACCCACATGTCGATCCAAAACCTGATATCTGACCTATTCCCCACTTTACCCATTATAAGATGATTTAAACCTTTCCCCTTTATTTTCATTTTGGAAATCAGATTCACAATGTTTTTCTAACATCCCGGGATATTATCGTTAAAAGGAAGGAAGCTCCTTTGATTAAACTTACAATGACACGCTTCCACTATTTTACACCATAGATTGTGATTATTAGCCCTATATCTCCACCCCCATTTAACTAGAAGGGCTTCATTGACCTCTTTTAACCTGCTAATACCCAACCCACCTTTTTCCTTGGGCAAAGTAACCCAATCCCAAGACACCCAGTTCATTTTTGAAAAGTTTCCAGAACCGGCCCATAAGAATTTTCTCATCTTGGCCTCGAGGGCCTTTAAAACACCCACTGGGGCCTTATATAACGACAAATAATAAATCGGCAGGCTTTCCAAAACTGAGTTAATCAACGTAAGCCTCCCCCCCATTGATAAGGTTTTCGCTTTCCACAACGACAATCTTTTATCAAAAATCTCCATAATTGGAGTCCAATTATTAATTCTATTCATATTCGAACCCACCGTAATTCCCAGGTAAGTAAGTGGAATAGAATCCAACTTACACCCAATGACTTTAGCCATTTCAGACACAGACCCATTCTCCAAACCCAACCCGTATAAGTTAGATTTTTTAAGATTAATTTTTAAGCCCGAACATAAGTAAAAAATTCGCAAACATCTTGCCACATTCTTAACATTTTCCTTATCCCATTCCCCCAACACGAGAGCGTCATCAGCATAAAAAAGGTGAGAAATTACCGGACCATTATTGGGAGTTTGGATACCTTTGAGAAGACCTTCCATCCTAGCTTTACACAAAATGTTAGACAGGGATTCCATGACCAAAAGGAACAGAAACGGGGAAAGAGGGTCGCCCTGTCTGACCCCTTTGGAGCATCTAAATTCAAAGGTAGGGGACCCATTTACAAGCACCGAAGATCTAGCCGAAGCTAGGATCCCTTTAATCCATTTACACCATAAATCAGGAAACCCCATTTGCCCCATGATGTCCAGAAGAAAACTCCAACAAACGTTATCGTAAGCCTTTTCGAAATCGATTTTTAGCAGAAAAGCCTTATTATTGTATTTTTTAATCCAAGCCATAAGCTCATTTAACATTAACGGACTGTCAAGAATGTATCTTCCTTTAAGAAAAACCGTTTGATTTTCCGAAATAATAGACCCAATAACCAATTTAAGACGATTAGCCAAAATTTTAGAGATAGTTTTGCTTATCACCCCAATCAAATTAATAGGTCTATATTCTCTCAACCCCACAGGATCTTTGTTTTTAGGGATGAGAGTTATGAAGGAAGAACTGCATCCCGCTGCTATTGTACCTGTGCTGTAAAAGGAAACCAACAAGTTATAGAAATCTATTTCAAAAGCGCTCCAATACCTTTTGATGAAATTGAAGTTAAAACCGTCCGGCCCTGGCGCTTTGTCCGAACCACATTCGAACACCGCTCGTTTAATCTCCTCTTTGCTAAAAGGAACCGTCAGAGAAGTTGCGTCCTCTTCCGAAAGACACCTAGCGTTCTGGCATATGAGTTTAGGTCTATCTCTAATCTTTTCCTCGAAAGCCCTTTTGAAGAAACCCATAACCTCTTTTTTTATCCTAGAAGGTTTAGTGGTCCAAACTTCGTCGATCATAAGGCCTGGAATATTGTTGCATGCCCTTATACTTTTAATGTATCCGTGAAAGAACTTTGTATTCTCGTCACCTTCCAAATCCCATCTAGCTCTAGCTCTTTGTTTAATATCTTTCAACTTGTAGCTTTCGAGCTCCTTTAAATCTTTAAGGCATTCCGATTTGATCCACTCCTCTTCTTCGGTTAACTCTCTACCTTCCGCCGCCTCTTCCAAGCGATCCAACTCTTCCTTAATAGTCAGCTCTGTCACCCCTTCCTTAGCTAAGACCTCTTTTTTCCATATTCTTAAAGCTTCGTTAATCTTTTTAAGTTTCTGAGATAACACCTCACCAGGTTCCCCAACCCAGTTAAAATTAGTAATCTCCTTAAGAACCACCTCATCGAAATCCTTTCTTTCCAACCAAGAGTTGAAAAATCTGAACGGCTTTGGACAAAAGTTTTTATCCGAGCAAGTCAAAACAAGCGGGCAATGATCCGAAAACAATCTTGGCATCGCCTGAAGGCAAGCCGCCGGCCACTCCAGAAAGAAATCTTGACAAACCAGGACTCTATCAATTTTGCTAAGTTTATTATCATTGTCTCTGAGATACGTAAATTTCCTCCCTTTCATATCATATTCTCTTAATCCATTTTCAGAGATAAATTCATTAAAAATATAAGCACATTTTTTATTGAAAACAGAATTTCTCCTTTCATCCCGAAAGCGCACCGCATTAAAGTCTCCCAGGATCACCCACCAGCCCGGGTAACTATCCGTAACCCCCCTCCCCCCCCCCCCAATATCATCCCAGAGAGCCTTTTTTTGAGGGACTTTATGAGGAGCGTATATGTTCACAATATGATACATACTCTGCATACCATACTCTTTGTTGGAGAATCAGCCATTTGAGTGGTTTGCTAACATTGGTGGTCTCGGAATTTAAATCATGAACTATTATGTATGTCAAGTTTAACACAAGTGGGAACAACCCGTCCATTGGCATACATATCAAGCTAGCTCTTCACGAAGTCCTTTGTTGACAAGTTACTCAAATAATACTCAAATAAACCAGAGTTACTAGATGTTATCGACGGTTCTTATTTTAACCAAGGAACTGCCAATCGCCCGTCGCTTAGATCCCTTTGTCTTGTATTAACGTTGTTTAACAAAATTGAAATGGAAGCTGAATGCATAAATTCAGACTCCTTAATACAAACCACTCTCGACACTATGTGAACTAGAGTTTGAAATATATTGAACCTCCTTTCATCTTGAAATATTAATACTTTGAGTTAGGAGCTAAGTAATGTTGATGTTGGACTGTTACGTCATTAGTGTGTAATAAAGAAGAAATATATTTCCCACTAAAAGATAAGTGTAACTAATGGAATAACGATTATATCATAAGTTAATACAAAACACGCCCCCATGTGCTTCATTCATATAAAAGCAGAAAAGCCTAGTTATGTTAGACATCTCACCTTTTTAATTTATTATTTTTCTAATCAAATAATTAATCTTATAATACTTTATATTATTTTCTAAATAAAAAACTGCATTCATAATGCAACGCCTCATTGTTTATGTATATACATAAAGATCCCTACAAAACTTTAATAATCCAACTTTTTGTTTTCATTCACCATCCAAAGAGATTTATCATCATTTATGTCATATTTTTATCACCAGTTAAGTAATATACCAATTTAAAATAAAAGCACACAATTATACCCAAGCATGAAATGCGCAAGAAAGATAGTTTATGAGTGATTTTATTCGCTATGTGTATTAAGCTATAAATGATGTAAACAACTTTTTATTAAGGTATTTACGATCGGTTCGTTAAAAACTTGAATAGCGCAGATCAAGCTCGAGCATGAGATAGATCTCTCTTAGTACACGCAGTGAATAATCAAGCTCGGACATGAGATAGATCTTTTTTAGTACACGAGTTAAAACTCAAACTTAATACATCGAATTTGAACAGAATGGCTAACCACTTTATTTATATATGTAACAGTATTTATATATTATTATATATAATAACATAGTAAAGATTATACATGGTTATGATTAAACAACTCATACCAATACATGTACTCTTCGAAATAACTAATAAAAAATGATACAAGTTTGAGCCGAGCTTAGCTCAAAAAATTATTTACACATTGAGCTCCAGTTTATATTTGGACTTTCAGACGTTGACATTGAACCTTGTTAAGTTAAAAGAGCGAAGCTCAAGTTTAGTCGAGCCCTCGGATCGCTACACCCTTAAATATTTTTCAATTGACAAACACTTTCATCATCAATAACCAAATTCATTGGATCATTACACCCTTAAGTATTTTATATGTAATTCTGTTAACTAGAAAGACAATTCAGTCATATAAAATGACCGAATTGCCCTTCTCATTAACAGAAAAAATGGATGAAGTTAACTCAGTGGACTAAAATGGCAAAGATGAAACATTTCTGGACTCACAGACGAAAAATGAAACCTTTAGACTAAACTGACAAAATAGTCAAACCACATAGACTAAAATCACATTTAACTCAAAAAAATATGCAAAACTTTACGAAGCGTATCAAATGTATGATGTGTGAAATCCAAATAAATGTAAACCAATACCAAATATGTGGAGGGTTCAAATGAGAAGAAATTTTTTGTAAGAAGAAAAAAGAAGAAATTTCAACCAATAGAAATGCTTCATTAGACTTCATTTAATATTTGTACTTAATGTAACTATAAGGGTATATTAGTAAACTTACATACATTATTAATGGCTCATTCTATTCCCACCCCCCCCTAATTCCTGATTACACCCCCCCTATTAAAAACATCACATCCATCAATAATTTGGTTTTTGTTTTTAGCCTGTTTTGTCTTTTTGTTGTCTTTTTTTTATTCATTTATTTAATTATTAGTTATTTAGTATTTGTTTGTATTTGTTTATTAATTAGTTATTATTATTATTATTATTATTATTATTGTTTTTATGATATAGTATTTATTATTAGTTTTTATTGTTATAATTTATCAAATTATATTTATAGCTGTAACAAAAGCTATATAAAAATAAGTACTTTTTTACAAAATTATTATCATTTAATAATTTACATACCGAGGTTTAATCTATACTCCCCCCAAATGTAGCAGGTTGTGCTATCCAAGACTTATACATATTTTGACGTGATTCAAATATATTCTCCCAGCCAGCTGCATCATTTTCTCTCATTAATTTCCATAGGTTGTTTGTGCTGGCAATTGGATACTCTCCTTGCAATTCTACCATTATAAAATGGTTACCATTCACGTGTGCAATTGTAATTATTTTTTTTTCTGGGAACTCGTGAGGGCCTCTCCAAAGCGAAAAACAAGTAGAACTGTTTCTTTTTTCTTGAGATAAAAAATGAACGATCCTGACCAAGCCAAGGACGTGAACACATCTTTGAATGAGCCTAAGAAAGCCTTAGTGTACTTATTTCTAAACTCGAGTAGCTCTTCCATCAGTGATCTCCGGATAAATAACCATTCATCTTCACCGTACCCGAGAGCAGAAGCTGTCGCCCGAAACCCACAATTTCCATCACCTAACATGTCATGTATGCGTGTAACATACGCATGGAATATTTTTGGAATTAGATGCGTGTCCCTCCATATATTCTCCGGGTGGATGATTATGCTCACCAGGTTTTACTTTTAACGTCCAAGAACCATTCTTTTTTGAAAATTTCGCTACCATTTCAAACGGGCATTTTATCTTTCTAGTGCCGGTCTCTCTACTTGAATCTTTATCTGATTTATACACACCACCACGATCACACATAAGTACAACTTTAGACACGTAGCCATTTTTAGCTTTCGATCTTTTAGTCACAATAGCGTAACCAAGACTACGTCCAGTGTTTCTAACCCATTCCATCAACTCTTCACGAGACTTGAACACCTAAAAGTGAACTAATATTAGTTACAAAATTTAGGTGAACAAGCTTGAGTAGTTACAAAATATATATTATCCAAACAAACCCATTTAAACTAAAACAAGACCCTTAACCTAGCTAGATTATATAACTAAGTTGAAACTTGAAACATGGGAATTAAAAACTATACCTGATCTGTTGAAAATCCAGACATCTCTTTAACTTTTCTGAATGCTATGATGAAACATAAATAGATCACTCTTTGAACAAGTAAATTTATGCAGCTCCTTGAATAGCTTTCTCAAGTATATGAAGCGAATGCACTGAAGTTCCCAATTTTGGAGGAAACTGGTGATATTTTGGAGGAATAATAGAACAGCTCATATGAGCTTTTTGTGTTAAAAATATGGATTCTCAAGTATAGCTTTCTCAAACATAAATAGATCACTATTTAATATCTTGCAGCAATAATAGCACGGCTCATATGAGCTTTTTGTGTTCATTATTATATCACCATGAGATAGTAAATAAAATAAAAAATATGGAAATTATTTGGATGTATGACGAGTTTGTGTTTTTTATTTGTCTTTTTGTGTTCACTAAAAAAATATTTTTGTTATTATTATTATTATTATTATTTACTATTTGCACGGATTTTATTGTCTTTTTTATATTTTTGTGTCCATATGGGTTCAGATCTATTGTGATAAAGTTTGAAGCTTTTTTTCTATTTTTATTTGTTCAAAGACTAATAGTAAATAATAATAATAATAATAATAACAAAAATATAAAAAAGACAATAAAATAAGGCTCTAAAATAAAATAAAAAAGACAACAAAAAGACAAAAAAAGACTAAAAACAAAAACCAATGATTGATGGATATGATGTTTTTATAGGGGGGGGTGTAATCAGGAATTAGGGGGGTGTGTATAGTATCACCCTTATTAATTGGTAGTTTATCTTTAATAACTAATTATATTAAATTTGTAACTTATTTTTAAGATATATATTTTTCACAAAAAACAAAAAATAAAAATTCATTTATAGTGTAGGATAAATACGAGGCGTGTAGCATAAATTACGAGTTGTGTAGGATAAATTTCAATATGTGTAGGATAAATTTCGAAATGTGTAGGATAACTTTTGATGTGTGTAGGCAAAAATGTTTAGTATGAAGGATTATAGTCTTAATAACTAATTAATTAGTCAAACATAATAATAAATGAGATGAAAAAAAAAATATTTAATGTTTTACAATTGTATCCTTTTATTCTTTTTCTTCTCAATAAAATTTTCTTCTCAAATGAACCTTCCCTACCAAATATTATTATGACATATTATTGTTATGTCATCTTGTTGATTTCAGTGTATATATCTTGAAATACTGATAATGGTTTTTGGTTGAGCTTGTCATTAAAATAATGTGTCATTTGTATATATAAAGTGAAAGTATAAATAAATAAAAGTAACAATAATAATATATAATAGATGATAGGAGGAGCGCTCGTGTGATGTGGGTTGAGTACTTTTATGATGTTGATTGTGCTCTTTCCTTTATGTCTATCTAAACTAGGATTAGGGTGAGTATTGTTAAGGGTATAGAATTTAGGTATATGTAAACGAGAGAATATGACTATTTTTTTATATATTTTTTCTAGCTCTAGTTTTCTTAAAAAATAAATAGTCTCCTATCTATGATGTGTACAAAAGTTACAGTAATTTATAATTTAGAAATTAAAAAACACGTTTACATTAGTTTATTGGGAAGTTCTCTTTCCATACCATTTTCTTAGAAAAACATAAATTTAAAAAAAAAAAAAACAAAAAGCAAGAATACAACTATATGAGTTACATACATTCCTAATAAAAGACTTAGAGGCTGTTTGGCAACATCTAAATGGTTAAGTGCTCAACCAGTAAGAGGTCTGAATCATTAAGAGCATGCATGATGCTTAACCGTTCAGAGGCAAATGTCTAACTAATTCAGATTAGAGGTACTCTTAACCATTCAGACTCTGTATAAATCTTAACCATTCAGAGGCAAATGTCTGAACCGTTCAGACATCTGCTCGTGAAACAAACAGTCTGAATCATTAAGTGCTAAACCAATAAAATGTCTGAATCATTAACAGCCTCATTAAGAGGTAAACAACAGCCCCTTAATAAAAAGAATATGCTCATTTGAAAGGTATACGCAGTCTAAAATCTAGCACCAAAATTCTGAGGAGACCTTAACGCTAAAGTTGGAGCTACTATTCCCGGTCACTCCATGTGTCTAAACCAGAATTTATTTTAAGGGTGTCACTAGTATTTGGTGTTCCAATATCTATTAACTTGATTACATTCTCTTTCGGCACGAGTTGGCTTAGACTATTTTGGAAACTTGAAACGTGTGTAGCATTTGAATTAATTAATTTCGGAAATTGTTTCTTGCAATTTACGCAGAAAAGAATCCGTAAATAGAGACCGCAAAGCATCACAATACCACTAACTCTATAATTCGGACAATTTGGTGAGGAATTTGCATCTGCCAAAGTGAAGAGAATCAAGCCAGAAGAAGAGGATAGGGATAATTACGTGGTGGGTACTTCCTTATCAAACCAGGAATGCAACACCCATTATTATGTAACACCTGTAATCTATAAATAAACATTATTTACCAAATAATAATCAATATAATCGACAAAAATCATGCATAACATAACATACCTTTGTTGATATAGACATGAGTTGTGCTTGATAAATAAGTAAAGCAAAAAACACTCTTTGGTCAGTCCTTGAGAACCCATAAGAACAACAAGAGAGCTTAACATATATTTTCCAACGATTAACCAATTGTTTAGGTGTAAAACCTTGTATATGAAAACCAAATAGATAGCTGAAAATTAAAATATTATCATATCATAAAAAGGAAAAAGAAGAAAAAGGTACTTATATACATCAATAATGATTTTTTTTCAATACTAATTCTTTTATATTGCATGATTATACATATTTTTTGGTTGTCACATGATCTCCTTCGGGCTATACTAGGTGGGTCACAACCACTGACTATATGATATTTTTCTTTTGGCGGAGCCAGGGATTTTAGTTGAGGGGTATTCATAATGTTCTCTTCAATACTAATTACAACTAGCAGTGAGGTCAATTTATGTTTTATTTAAAAAAAAAAACTTCGGATTTTATATATAAAAGTTCAACACATTCTGGTGTCCGGGGGGTTAGCGGACCCTGTTCTCCCCCCCCCCCCCCCCCCCCTCTTTGGTTCCTCTATGATATTCACAGACTCAATGACTCATACGATGATGTTGGTGTACACTTGAAACCAGGTTGTATACCCTAGCTTTGCTTTATTGCTTCAAATGTCAACCTATTTTAATTGATGGGGGTTATGTATTAAAACACAAAAAAGATGCAGCATCAAGAAGACCCGTAGTTGCAGATTGTGGCTGTGCTACGATCAAGGCGGGTTCAAACACGGGGTTGTGAACCATGGTTACACACAAAATTACAATAGTTTTAATAAGCTATTACAAAAGACAACACTTGAAAAAGTCCATAGTAACGCAAGTTCTGATTACTTTTATGTTTTGAAAATCAAATGGTTTTAGATTTTCTAAACATTTCATCTGTCATGTAACGTAAATGTTTCAAGACCTTATATGTGATCTTATGATACCAGTTACAACCTCATAATATGGGTGTAACAAATGTTTTTGTGTAAGCAACATGCATCGCGACTCGTGAGTTTACAACTTACGATTTTTCTCTTAATTCTTGTACATAAGACACAATAGAACACCTTTTCTGGCAATATCTAAGACGATGATCAAGACTCCATCCCAGATAGATCAACATCCTGATTATTCTCTGTTATGAGCTGAATCTTAGCCATGGTTTCAACTTTCAATTATCCATGCACATTTTTGGGAGATTTTGTATGCATTGTATAATTGTTTGTGTGATGCTCGCTAGTTTCATAGATGTTTTTCTTAACAAACGATACCAAATATAGATGCTAGTTTTAGATTAGAGGTTAAATAACAGAAGTAAAATACATAGCACATGCACTTCAAATCAAGATTCCAGTGGCCTCTTTTTTCAATTTTAATTCAACCATCAAGTCCCATCAATTTCGAAGGCTCTTAGGGTAAAGGATGTGGGAGTCATGGTTGGGACATATTTTGCCACATAGGAACATAAGTGGAAGGCTACATCACCCCCTTGCATGATCCACTATGGTTTGCATGGATTGAACCATGCCAACCATGATCATCCTTTCCAATTTTCAAGAAATCATTTCCTTTTTCTTTAGATAAAGATAAATTAAAATAAATAAGGAGATAGTGGTTTGGGTCATGACTACACCCTTAGAGTATTGGTTTTGGATGATGGACCTTCACGTCAGCGCCACGTAGGTTGGGTGTGAGGATGAGCCAAAGAGGATGGAGCTAAGGAAATGAGAGATAGGCCTAATATATATATGTTGTATGTACATGTGTGTGCGAGAGAGGAGGCATGTCCTCGTCGTCAAGGGCCGGACGATTTCGACGAAGGAGGCACGGCGACGAAGCTACGAAAATGGAGAGGGGGGTCGGCGCTGTCCCGGGACGTCCCTCAACGACCCCCGTACCGTGAAGCCTAATCAGAGCCGTCTCCGAGAATGTTAAAAAAATTTTGGGCCTCGTGCGAAATAAAAAAATTTGGCCCCCCTCCCTATAATTGGTATTGATCGAATCTTGGTTTTGTTTAGTGTGATACAATACGAGTACTCGATATAAATAATAAACATTATGCCCAACAGGTTTTTATAAGCACAACTAGGGGTGCAAACGAGCGGAGCGGCTCGCGAGCTACTCGAGATCGGCTCGAGAAAAAGCTCGAAACGAGCCGAGCCTTATCGAGCTCGAGCCAAGCTTGAGCCTAAAATAAAGTTCGTTTGTTTATCGAGCCCGAGCACGAGCCTCAATTGTGAAGCTTGTTAGGCTCGTCGAGCCTTATCGAGCCTTAGTGTAAACAAGCCGAGTCGAGCCAAGCTTATTTAAACTTGTTTACAAGCCGACCTCGAACCTAAAAATAAGCTTATTTAGTAAACGAGCCTGAGCTCCACTTATCAAGCTCGCGAGCCTAAAAAGTACTATCTTATTTATATTATTTTTATTTAATATATTAATTTATAGATAATAAACGAGCAGAGTTCGAGCTTGAGAAAATACCAACGAGCCGAGCTCGAGCCCGAGCTCTCATAAGTTAATCGAGCTCGAGCTCGAGCCTGGTCAAGCTCGGGCTCGGCTCGGCTTGTTTGCACTCACACAATTAATAAAATGTAATAAACTGCAGTAGTAATAAACATTATGCCTCTATATGATTTTATTTTATGTCAGGACTCAGATGTACTTAAAAATACTGATATTGACATTGCATCATTTCTTTAAGCTAAAAACGACAAAAAAAAGTTTGTTGTAAAGGGAATGCAAGGATCGAACCTACACTAATCCTGTATTTGTCTAAATGATGAATCAGTAGAGTATAGACCAATAGCCAATCTTTTAATTATTTCATAAATAAAACATTTTAGCATTTCTGGAAAGCTGAAAACAAATAAAAAAACGCAAGATGATGGTGTCGAACAAGTGACCTCAACGATAAAACTAGATACGCTTACCAACTGAGCTATAGCAGAAGATGATAAAGGTAATTTATATCATGTATAATATATTAACACTTAATAAAAACTTTTCGGGCCCTTTATAAGTTTGGGCCTCGGGCCGTCGCCCGACTTGGCCGGCCCAATAGCCGGCTCTGAGCCTAATGCCCCTCTCTTGGGCATGATACATCATGTGGCGGTCCAGTCAACATTGGGGCATTATGTGCGTTTGTTTAAAATGGGTGTAATAGTATAACGCCCAATAATGCTCCATCCAATGATTGCCCAATTATTATTTTTTTTAAATTAAAACTAATAATATTTCATTAAATAAATAAAAATTTCATAAATAATAGGACACAAACAAATAATACTACTTGTCTTAATTTTCGTCTTCGCTTTCGCCATACTCGTCATCTTCGTCTTCCTCGTCGTCATCAACTTCTTCATCCTCGTTTGGAATATACTGAACCGACCATGCGTATTGGATCAAATCAACCACTAACGCGAAATATGAGCCCCAGACCGCATTTCATGTCACTCTTTCTTCCATTGCTACCATGTTTTTCTTTCCGTCAATACCAAAAGGTACGATGTTTTTCTCCTTCAAAAGTTTTCTTTTAAGTTCAACTTTTGTCCATGGGAAAGTGGGAAACCATTGCACAATTTCCTTTCTTTTTTCAAAATATAAGTTTTATTTTATCTAAAATTTATTTGAGGTGTTCTATTTTCATCACACACGAAGTCTTATTAAAGTTGAATATTATATATTCTTTTCATTTTATATTAGAATAACTAATAAAAAGAAGAAATTTATTGATAAGTTTTAAAAGCAACTTTGTAGGGGTTTCCGTGTTATAAGGAACTTTTTATGAGCTTTGCATATGCCAATTCTTTATGCCTTTTCACTTGTGAGGATCATTCTTTCCTTCATTGCTTTTCTCATCTTTATATTTTTCTTTTACATAAAAGTAAATTATAAAACTGGACTCTTTACGAAACAGTAACATTTATTTTGCTTATTCTGATTATTTTAATTCACAACATCACTTGAGAACGCACATCCACTCACCTCTAAGTAGTAAAAATATGTTTAAAGCATTTCACAACTAAACAAATTCCTAAAATGTACTCCTAATAAAAGAATGTAAATATGAACACTAAAAATTGAATATAATTGCTCTAAAATTTTGTTTGATTGATACGCTAAAACTAGATGTGAATGCAAAGGAGGAGGGAGATTTTTGGGCTATAAAAAATCTGAGTTCATTTCAAATTTCACTAAATACTTTTATTCTTTGATTTTTATTCTTAGATTATATTATATGTAGTGGTTTAACCTAAATGTGTAAAAGTGACTGTTAGTGCAATGAGGCTCTCACTAACTAAACTTTTCAAAAGTGTGTAACTGTTTAACTAAAACAAATTAAATAAGAAAATGAAAATAAAAAAGTGGGTGATGTGGCTTGTAGTGATTGGCCAAAAATTTGTTTTTTTTTCATTCTTTCTCGCTCACGCCCATTAAGCTGGTGGCAACGACACCCTTAACACCGTTAAAAGCCCCCATTGAAATGGTGTTTAACACATGTGGATGCTGAGATGGCCGTTAAGTTGGTGGTAACGACACTCTTAACACCTGTTAAAACGCCCCATCAAAATTGTGTTCTACGCATATAGATGCTGAGATGGCATGGGACGTCAATCCACTGTAGGTATGGGTAGCCTTATTCTCATCATTCCATCACCAAACACATGAAGTAAAATATACAAACCATTCACTTTAATGGTGGTGCCTGCCATAATTGGACCCCTATAACCCTAGGTTTATAAATAGATATGATTATCAAAATTGTACGTATAATAAAATACCAATTTATTAATTTAATAAACAAAGCAGGAGGTTTGATTCAATTCCCTTTTAGCGTATATTTTAGAGATAAAATACAAACCATAAGGACCCAAGTTGAAGTACACCATTTCAACCATAATGCCCATTGAATCCTGGCAAGTCTTAGAACAACAAGCATAGAAGAAAAAAAAAATTAATTAACCTACCTTGGGAAAGAACATTCCAAAGATTGCCCATAGTGCAATGTTAATGTTTGCAAGGGTGTTTTCAATATAGGATTTTATTCAGTGAAATGATTATTGTCTTACTAATATATTTTATTCAGAATTATGTACCTATTTAAGTTTTAAGAATGACAAACATATATGCTTTGCATGCTCATCAAATTGAATTGAAAGTTCCCTAAAAAGAATTCAGAACTGTTTGAAGATAGAACATGTACACAAACTAAATGAATTTACCAAAGACACTACCTAATGAAATGAAAATCTTGAACTAAAAAATATGCTAGCTAGTCTTTCGAATTCTTTTTTTTTTTTTCCAAGTGCCTAGAAATAGTTTCTTTAAAAATAAAAATAAATATGTAGAATTAACGGTGAAAATATTTAATTACACAAACGAACAGCAGGTGTATCTTTTCTTCAAAAAGGTTTGGAGAAAGCTGGACAGTAGGTGTAGAATAAACGGTGAAAAGAATTGAATGCTGAAATATATTGCAAATGGATTTGGAGAAAGAACAAGATGTGGATAAACTTATGGAGAGGGACCGAGATAGAATGCAGAAATATAAAAGATATTTAATTAGTTTTAGATTTTTCAATCATACCTACGTCGTCTTTGAGTTTCGCGTCTAAGGTTAGACGCACAAGAGAACCGTATTCACTTTTATCCATATGATATTAAGTTTCGGATCTAAAGAAAATCAAGATAAAAAAGAGTTTGAATTATATATGATTCGGTTTTCAGTGATTCTTGAATTTGAGTTTGAATTATATATTTCAACAAACTTATAGCCTTATACAAAGTAGGCTAGTCTTCTTATAGTGGTATTCGTATATTCAAACAATGCTAGTCTTCTTATATTAGGCCCATTGGTTACAAGTTTGCCTAATTCGTAAACTCTTGAGCCCATTAAAACGTACTCAAAGACAAAGTTCACTTCTAAATTTTATGATTACTTGTTTGTCTTTTGTATTCTTATTGATTGAGCCCATTAAAACAAAGACAAAGTTAACTTCTAATTTTTATGATTACTTGTTTGTCTTTTGTATTCTTTTTGACAATACTTTATGGAACTTACTAGTAAAAAAATTCAAAGTTTCTAGTAAAATTTGATTACTGTTATTTCTTAATAAGAAAAATAAAAGATTATGTGTAAATAAAATGTTAATTGTATCTCATAGTCCTGCTAATAATATTTATTAAATATAGAGGTAATTACATAAATGGTTAATGTGATCAAGAAATTAATTTCTTTATACCCGACGTATGAATCATGCCCCTTTACATTACAGATTGAAAGCTATGCTGAAAAAAAATAAATCCTTAGCCTTAATTGTGTCTAACATCTGTGTAAAGAAGGAAAATAACCAGTTACAATAATTGAAACCGGTTATTAACTGAAACGTAACTAGTTACGAACTGATACACTTAAACTGGTTTAGGTAAAAAAAAAACCGTAAGTTACAAGCCAGTTTGAAGTTTTGAGAAAGGAGCCTGTTTCTGAATCTAAATAATAACAGGTTAACCAGATTTTGAACATACATAGCTATATACGTACGTGCACACACACACACATACATACATACACACACACAAACATATATTTAGTTAAAAAATATTTTAATGAGTGTATTTATATATTTATAAATTTTCTTGATTTTTTCAAATAAAAGATCGGTTATTTTAACTGATTTTCGTTGAACCGGTTGGGTTATTAGTCTAATCGGTTTCACTTGTTTTTATTTTAGCCCCTCTAAACCCGGTTACTAACCAAACCGGCTTTTCAATAACTAGTTTTGGCCAAAGTTTAAAAACCCGGTTATGTTAATAATAGACCCAAAAAAGTCGGTTAACCTTTTTAGGCACCTCTACAACCATGTATTGAAATGACCGTGTATAGGCCAGTGTTATTTTTGTCTTTATTTCCTTATTTGTTTTTTGTACTTGGATTGTTTTCTTTATTTTGGTACTTGTGACATATGCATTAGCTTATGTTTGTGCTCGCATGTGTGCATATATATACTCACATAGAGGTTCATTGAATAACACTAAAAAAGTGGGGAACCGATTCAAACGAACTCTGATTGGACTCATTCTAGCGTCGTTGGAACCGGCTCATCGAACCCTAACTAGGATCTCTTAACCCTAAACCCTAAATCATAACCCCTAAACCCTAAAGTGTATCTCGAAAAATATAAAAAAACCAACAACAACAAAAAAACAAAAGTGTATCTCGAAAAAAAAAAGGTTTGGCTCAGATTTTTTCCGATAATTAAAAGGCTGCAAAGTGGGGTTGCGGGTTCAAAGACCTACCCTCCACCATCGTTGTCGAGCCATCGTCATCAAAAATCTAGGCTTTTTTTTTTTTGCATCATCGCCACCCCCAAAAAACCCACAGTTAAAAGACTCAATATCAAACAGACAATTGATTCCCCACCTGCAACAAACCACACTTCAAAATCAAGTGGTATGAAACCCCATCACAGATTCAAAATAAAAAAATTTATACATGATTCAAAATAAAAAAAAATTCAAGAAACCATACTTCAAAAATACCTGCAACAAGTGGTGTGAAACCCCATCTGCAACAAACCAAAAATTCAAGAAACCATAATTCAAAATCAAAAGTGGTATGAAACCCCACCTGCAATAAACCATACTTCAATCGCACAAATCGACCACCCCCCTTCACCCACCCCCTCACCATCGTTCACCGCCAACCCGTTCACACCGCCGCCGCTCACGAAGCAACCACTTCCACCACTGAAACCCCAAGTCGCACAATCGACCACCACTACACCCCCCCCCCCATTTTCTTTCTCCTGCCCTAAACCCAGTTCAGATCTGAGCAAAACCCCCCTAAAGGTTGACGGTGAAACTTGAATTGTAAAAAGAGAGAGAGTTTACCGGAGATGTTGTTAGCTCCGCCGAAGTTGTGGCCGGAGAAGGAAGGAGTACAGGGGGCGGAGGAGGTGGTGAACGGAGAGAGGGGTCGCAGAAGAGAGGGAGAGATAGATTCGTAGAGGGTGTGTGGCGGAGGCTGGTACAACCACCGGCGGTGGCGGTGGCGGTCAGTCGGGTGGGTATGGTCATCATCATCATCGACGGCTGGTGGGGGGTGGACGGCGATTACTGTAGAGACGGAGGGGGGGAAGGGTTTAGCTGGTGGTTGTCACCGGAAACACCATCATCATCGGACAAACCACCCCATTTTTTAAACCAGATCTTGAAATGGAGATGAGAAATGAGAAAATAAATGTGAGAGATGACCATCCCTTAGGGTGTCCGGGGCGTACGCGGTAAGCCCCTTCGGTGAGCCCCTTCCCCGATCGGGAACACCGCCGCCATCAAAGCGGGGTCCCGATTCGGGGTGCATTTTGTGTGTGTGTTCACCGATGAAATTTCGCGAGGATCGAGGAAATTAGACCGTTGACAACGGTCGGATTATTAAAAAAAAAAAAATTCAAGTTTTTTTTAAACTAATATAAATACCAAACCACAACCATTATTTTTTATACTCTCCAACCAATCTCATTCTCTATATTTTTTTAAACTCTCCAACCACAACCATTATTTTTTATACTATCCAACCAAACCCCATCCACTTTTTATTTTTTATACACCGAGCAATGGAGAACCGACCCCGCGAGGCCAAGAAAAAAAATAAGGGGCGGGTATCGAAACCGTCTCGAGATGGTTCGAGCGGTGCAAATGCTCAACCACAACCCCCTTACGGATACACTTCACAACCCCCGTTTTATTTCCAACAACCTCCACACCCCTCGTTTTACAACACCCAACAACCCAATTTCGGCTATTTTCAAAATTTGCTATCAATGGACGCTCCTCCTCAATCCCCCGCCTTCGACCCATATGCTTATCGTTCTCCACAAGTTCCTTCTACACGAGGAAATGTCGAACGTCCTCTACCTATTGACGAGGACGACGAGGACGATGAGGTAGTGCCCGAAACTCAAAATTTGGGCGACGACGACGAGGAATATGAATATAATGTGGACGAAGACGCGGGCAACGAAGAAGACGAGGCTCGAGAAAAAAAAGGGAAAACGGTGAGCGAAAAATGGACAAAAGAACAAGAAGAGGCGTTGGCGAAGGCGTGGGTACATTGTTCTACCAACAAAAAAAAGGGCAATCAACAAAGTCGCGAAAGTTTTTGGGGTAAAATTTTAGAGCACTTTAACAAAACTATCGGTGGAAGTAACCGGACCGTTCATCAAGTACGGTCTAAATGGAACCCGATGCATGCGAAAATAAACTTTTTCAACGGCCTATACCAACAAGCGGTAAAAATTATATTTTTTTTAACATTGCATATTTTTTATTTTTTTTCTAAGTTCATACTTTTTTAACACTTTCTAATTTTTTTTATTTTATAACATGTAGGATCGCACACGAGCAAGTGGATGTCAAGATCTCGACGTGATGAAAGTCGCGTTAAAAGAATTTAAAGAAAGATTTCCAAGCGGTTTTCAACACATCGAGGCGTGGGAGGTCGTTCGAAAACACGAGAAATGGGCCCAAGTCCCATTGATGGGCGAGGAAGGTGAAGGTTCGGCACATAAAAGAAAGCCGGTTGAAGTAGACTTTTCAATACCGGATATTAACGAAGATCCCTCGCCACAAAGAGCACAACGGCGAGACAAGCGTCAAGCTACATCGTCCGAGGGAAGCTCGGCCGAGTTGGCGGCACAATTCAAAGTGTACACCGCCATGAAAGAAGCGAAGCAAGCGGTAGAATTGGAGGCGATCGAATTGAGGAAAAAAAGAGAGTCGGAGGCTCGCGAGCTCATATCGGTACAAATCGAGACGATGAAAAACTACAATTACGATCGAGATATGAAAACCTTCCTTAAGCCGCACGACGATGTTCCGCCAAGTATGTTGCCGATCATCCTAGCCCGAAAGCGAGAAATCGCTAACAAGTACGGGTGGCCATGCGATTTCTAGTTTGAATGTATTTTTTTTTCTAGTTTGAATGTATTTTTTTTTCTAGTTTGAATGTGTTTTTTTTTTTTCTAGTTTGAATGTGTTTTTTTTTCTAGTTTGAATGTATTTTTTTTTAAATTTAATGAAATGTCTTTTATATAAATTTTTAAACATCCATAATTTTAACAAAAAAAAAAAAAAATTTTGAACTCACCTAATAGGTGAGTGCCGCCATCAAAATGGGGAATTAGGGGAGTGTATTAGGGGAGTTGACGTGGCACCATGTGATTGGTTAGGTGTAACATGGGGGACTCACCTATTAGGTGAGCACCCCTTACACCCTTAAAAAGAGAGAGGAGAGAGTAAATGTCACTCATTTAAGAGAGAGAGAGTAAAATGTCAGTCATTTAAGAGTAAGGTCAGTCATTAAATAGAGAGAGAGAGAGTAGATTAGACATTTAAGAGTAAATGACCAAATTACCCCTTTTCCTGATTGGTTGAGAGTGGTTCTCGCGGTTCTTACAACTGGAGGTGGTTTCTATTTTAGCGGCTCCATATATACCACTTCTAGAACCCTCTGGTGCTGTTGTACTAGATATTAAAACAGTTCATAATATGGATCAAGGTTAGGACTATCACATTCAAACTAGGAGGTATAGAATGTGCATCATGTTCAACATGTTATAAGTACCTTATTAATTTAGTGTTTTTTAATGTCAAATGTATGCTTATATTATAACCTGTTATTATTTTAGCTACAGTGCGAGCATACTTCAAATTGGAAAAGGGTGTTTGGTTTTTTATTCCTCAAATTACAGGACTAGAGTATGATAAGCGTCCCTGGTACAAAGGTTTGTTACATAACAGAACTTACCTTTGTTTATTTACTGCATTCATTCAAATAAAATGATTCATATCGTTCTAAATTTTATTCATTAAGATACACTTTGGATGAATTTTGAACTCTAACTAGAATTAAGCACCCCCGCGATGTGGCAAAAACCTAAAATTATGCCAAATAACATCAATCCCACACCGCTGGTAGCGACCACCAACACTGAAGTTGTGGCGTATTAATGCGAAGAAATAAGATTGAAACATATAACATATAAAAAATAACTATGTCAATTTAGGACCCACGCCTTACGACAAACTTGTTAAATGGAAAAAATAGACGTAAAAACGTTGAACCACACACGCACGTTGCGCCGTGTTAACTCGCAAAATAACGTAGAAAAAAAATAACTAAGTCGAGTAGGATCCGCCCGTTGCGGTGAACTTGCCAAAGGGGGAAAATATACACGTTGCAACATACCTGTCAAATGTGAAAAATAGACCAAAAACGTTGAACCATACACGCACGTTGCGACGTATTAACTCGCAAATTTTAGAACAAAACGTAAAACGAAAAACTTACGAAAGATAAAAAGTATGGGGGATCAAAGTTCTAAATAAAAAAGATTTGGGTTAAATTACAAAATATGAAAAGTTTTGGGTTTAAAGTAAACAAATTAAGAGGGTTAAAATACAAGAGATGAAAACTTTGGTTTAAAAGTGAAAAATCACAAATTTTTTTTGAAAAACACCCCATGCTTGGGGTACAACAACACAATGCAACAATGTGTTGCTAATTTATATTATGGAAATTTGCAATTCTCTATCTGCGTTGCAGCGGTTGTCATAAAACTGTGTTAAGTAGTAGCAATACTATACCATTGTCAGCGACCACCAACATCTGAAAAAACTCGTAAAAAGAAAATAAATAAAAACGAGAAAAAATAACGCCGAGCTAAAAGCAGACGTAAAATCTTTGAATCACGCACGCTCGTTGCTGAGAAATTAAACCGAAACGTAAAACATACAAAAAATAACTAAGTCCATCCAGGAACCGCGTGTTGGACGAACTTGTCAAACGCAGAAAAATAGATGTGAAGCGACGGGCCAGTCAAACGTAAAAAAATATACGAAAAAATGTTGAAACCCACACGCACGTTGCGGTGCGTTAAGTCACAAAATTTAGAATGAAACGAAAAACTTGGGAAAGATGAAAAGTATGGTGGACCAAAATTGAAAATAAAAAAGAGTTGAGATTAAATGGAAAAGATGAAAACTTTGGATAAAAAGTAAAAAAAAAAACAAAGGGTCTAAATTGCAAAATTAAAGTTATTAATTAATTTTAGATAAAGATAAGGATAAAAATAAGTGATATCTATATATTGGTTATTAATTAATATTAATATTAAAAGAAATTTATTAAAAAAATTTAAATAAAATTTATGAGTCTGAATGAGAGAATGCCATGTGCCATTATTTGTAGTCTTTTATTATAAATTAGATTAGATTCTTTCTAATTGACCCGTTAAAATTGTGAGATCGAATGACCACTCAAGTTTTTTTTTTTTTCTGTCAAAACATGATTTTTTTTGTTTTCATCTATTTTGCATATCTAGATTCATTTTCCCGATAATTAATCTTTGATTAAAGTAATTGCTTCACTTCTAACTTGAATTGTGTGCGTTTTTGTGATTTTGCTTTAAAAAAACTGGAAAAATTGTCGTGCCTAAGAGATGTTGGTGGCGTTGAATCGTAATGGAATTTATTTCATCAACTGTTTGATTCAGTAACATAAGATTTAATTTAGTAAGGTTATAGGTAAAATTCAACCAAATTGAACCGAGTTCAGTTTGTATGATTTACTATGCGTTTTGTTCATAATATATTTTATTTAATTTATAGCTTTATCTTGATTAGATCAGTTAGTATTTCATTAGTGTTCTTGGATGTTAGCAGGGTGTTCATTATTCGGTTTCAAACTGATTAAATGTAAAGCCAAACTAAACCGAAGCGAAGGGTTTTAAAACATAGCCGAATTACATATTCGGTTTTCGGTCAAAAATTATGAATTCCGATCAACCTGATTGTGTGTCAATTTTTATTTTTTGTCACTTAGCCAATCCAATTATATCTGTAGCACGATCTTATATATTTGAACTTAATCAATAATGGTAATTGGTTTTCATTTTCTCTATTTTCAGTTTTTTATTCAACCCCGTGTACCACACAGGTTTTAACCTAGTATAGGTTATATATATATATATATATATATATATATATATATATATATTTTAACAGAAAACTTCATTCAAACACAAAAAGCCAGCTCAAAACCGAGCGGCCAACCCCAAACAAACATATCCTAATTACATAATTACATATTTACACTAATCCTTCCAAGATATAACTCTATCTTTAGATCTATTTTTATACAAAACAAAGCCCAACGATCTAGTATAGGTTATATATTGCAACAACTATCCCACCCCACATTAAATCATACCCATATCCCATCTTTTTTCTATATAAATAGGCATAATAACCATCACTAGTGCTCTAGTGGTGGCCACGAGCATTTAACTTCAACCTATGGTGGGTCCGAATGAGTTTTTCCCTCCGGATCTCAAGTTTGAGTCTGTGTGATAGAGGTTTCTCATTGAGGGGTTTAAATTGGAGATCTATTGTGCGAGGGGGCTCTCTAACACGAACCTGATTAAGACAACGTTTATTAGACCTCCCGACATTCACAAATAATTCACACATTTCAAAAAAATAGACATAATAGGTACCTACGTCCTAACTTCCCAACCATTTTATCACATGTTTAATTCATGTAATTACAGTTTTATTTGTTTCTTTAAACTTTTAGTTCTAACATTGACGGTAAGTTATATATGTAAATCTGTTATTACATAAACTTAAATATTTCTTATCCATTAAATTGTTTAAACTTTATTTTACATTGAGAAGACATGTATTAAAGCATGTCTTTTTTTAAATAAAAAGACTTTTATACATAAAGTGGTGTTATAATTAGTTTAAGAGTTTATTCTAGTCTAAATAATATGACATTCGTACACAATTTTATTAACTTATGTCGTAAAAATAGTTTTACATTATGATTCGCAGCTATAAAAGTCATTATTGGGCTAGAGTTAATTATTGTTTTCGTCCCTGTGGTTTGTCAAAAAATCACAATTTCAGTCCATTAGTTTAAAAATTGCGATTTCAGTCACTGTGGTTTCACTTTCGTAACCATTTCAATCCGTTATTCTGTTAAGTACAGGGACTGAAATGGTTACGAGGTGGATTGAAATGGTTACGAAAGTGAAACCACATGGACTGAAATCGCAATTTTTAAACTAATGGACTGAAATAGTGATTTTTGACAAACCACAGGGACGGAAACAGTAATTAACTCGGCTAGGAAACAATTGCAATTTTGTGTATGCAAGCACCTGTAAGTAAACTATAACTTTATTTAAAGTATTGCTCTAAATTTTTTAATATATATTATTTGTTACAAGAATTTAATTCAAGATGGTATTTACATTCATTTAAGAATTGAGATGTTCTTGCTGCAAAATCCAAAACCTTCTTTTTCATCAAACATGATTAAATTGCATTTACTTTGTGTAATTTTTAAATGTGGCTTCATTATCGAAAATGACATAAAAAAAGAAACAAGACAGAAGAAATTAGGAGAGACAATTTGTAGCTTGTATGTGTTGTAAAAGGCCACTGAAATGTTGTACCTTTTCGCGTAACTTAGTTGTTATTCATATTTTACACTTCGAAACGGGTTAAAATTTGTATCTACACGTTGACAAAAATACAAAGATAGCAATGATACCTTCGGAACACCTCATATGTCAAAACGTAAAACACACGATCAATAAAATGTTACTGGTAACTGTGAAGAAGACGAGACCAATTTGCAATTTTGATAGCTGACTTATTTTTGTGAATGAAGACGAGGACAAAGACCAACTGAATGATTATCGATACCTTCGGGTCGTCATGTTTAAAGTTCATATGTGGATTCTGTGAATACGAACCGGAACTCATATCAAAAGAGTTCATTAAAAGCAACTGCGACATTTTAACAGTTGACATTCCAATTCTTGTTAACAACTTTAGCAACCGAACATCAAATACTTTTTCAGTGGAATTTATATTCTATTAGACTATTAGATTCCAATTCCTTTTGAACATTTCAGTTCCTTTGTAAATATTCTCTGAACCAAATGCCCCTGTAGAGCATCACCATTGGAATCCCTATATTAACCACGTCCTTATAAATTGAGGGATAATTTAATATTTTCACCCCATTCCATTCCCTAAAATAAAGATGGTATTTAGGGACTTAACTTTCATTCCCTTTATTTAGGGACTTACTATATATTCTTTTTCTCTCAAACCTCATATTTTGTGAGTGGAAGAAAGAGATAATGCAATAAAAATAACAAATAAATATTATATAATTGAATAGAGATGGATATCAGGAATGAGATGTAAAATATTTTTAAAAGATGAACAAAAAATGTGAGTTTTCCTAAACTATAAGGCCATCCGTAGTCATAAAGCCCCTTGTGGGGCGTTATGCGACACGTGTCGTGCCACGTCACACGGGGGCTTTATGGGGCGTTATATCACTAGAGCCCGTAGTCATAAAGCCCCTACCCATCATTACCTAAATATTAATTTTCAATTTTATTAATTAATTATAAAAACCTTAACTGAATTTGATTGGTCCATTTTTGAAAAGAACATCCATAGCGGCGCCATGGATATAGCGCTGCATCCCTTTTTTTTGTTCATAGCGCCGGTGGGGGCGGTGTGGGCGGCGCCATAGCGGCGCTATGGCCCTTGGCCGCGCCCCACTACGCAAGACCTAAGGATAAGCATAAATAATTAAATAGGAATGCTCTTATTCAAGAAATCATGGAGCTATGTAACTTTGCCTTTTTCTTTTTATGTGCATGCAATAATACCAGTTTTCAAGACAATAATTCTTTAAATTACATGTATATAAGCATCTGTGTTTTCCTACCATGTATTAGGGTATACGGTGTGGGACTCGGCAACGGTCGGCAAACGTGTTTGTCGATCGGCAAACACCGCCGTCGAAGATTTTGGGACGCGGCAAAGGAAACAAATCGGGGACAGGATGCCGATTCGGGAAAGAAGAGAGAGAGTGAGGGAGCAGGAGAGAGAGAGAGTGAGTGTATGAGAGAGAGTTTTGTGGGGTGGGGTCCATGCCATCTCTTAACCAATCACACCTTTTTCTTTTTTTTTTAAAAAAAAAAGTTTACCACTTCACCAAGTGTTTAAACCATTACCAACATTTTTCACCAAAGTTTAAACACTTTTCACTGATTGACGTGGCACACTCTCATTGGTTGATTTTTTAGTTTGCCACTCCAAAGTGTTTAACCACTCCTTACACCCTTAGATGTATTAGAGGGGAGAGAACAAATGAAACCATAGTCCATTCATTAATTCATGTACTAAGTTCTATGTCAAAGCCCACCAACAATCGTCACAAATCTCTCACCAGTGGTTATAAATCCACCATCAATACATTTTCCACTTGTTATGAAACCCGATATGCACCAAACAAAGTAATTCATTGCTCTCCCATGGAAGAAATGCTTGAAATTGGTAAATCCAGTTACATGTTGATTACAACTAGATAGAAGTCCCGGCCGTGATGCGGTTCGGGGATTATAAAATAGGCGAATTGGAAAATAATAATCTCATCTTTATGAAATTGGCCGATAATAATCCCAAGTCAGTTATTAGCTAATAATAATCCGACCTCGTCCAATTTTTTTGTAAAATAGTCCACCGTTAAAATAGCTTAACGGAGTTAAGTGTTTTTCCAAATTACAAACCGACGTTTTAGGGCTTTTGATCAGAACGAGGATACGAGTCGATTGATATAAAACTTACCTCAAAATACTGCCCCCAACCCACGAAAACGGTGCTTCAATTCGGGTGTTTAACTTCCAATTAACAAAATTCAAGCCATTTCGAACACAATTTCGAGGTAAGTTTTACATCAATCGACTCGTATCCTCGTTCTGATCAAAAGCCCTAAAACATCGTTTTGTAATTCGGAAAAACACTTAACTCCGCTAAGCTTATTTTAATGGCGGACTATTTTTACAAAGAAATTGGACGAGATCGGATTATTATTGGCTAATAACTGACTTGGAATTATTATCGGCCAAGTTCAGAAAGTTGGGATTATTATTTTCCAATTTGCCTACAAAATAATATGTAACCTAATGAATACCTAACATGGGCTTATAAGTATAAGCGACACGTAACCGGTAAACGTAAAAGAAAATATATAGAAGTGATGTCATTGAAATAAACTTAATCATGACGTTTTAACTAATGTTGGTAAATATCTTGTAGAATTTTTATTGAGTTCTAAATAACACAAACCATCTTCACTTTAATTAGATATTTTAATCCACATTGTATTTCCTTAATAAACTTTGTTGAGAATTTAGAAGGGTCCATCCACACAATTTCAAAGTGTATTTATTTCCATGAAAAGTTTACAAAACCATGTGATATTCTGTCAGTTTTCTTTTTCAATACAATGTGTGAGAAACCACCCTCTGTTTCTCTCACCATCACCACCCAATGACCACCACCATCAACATCTCCATCACCGCCATCTACACCACCGCCACCACCACACCACGCTACATGACCTTCGCCACCACAACCGCCCTCTCAGACGACCACCATTATTATATTCTAACATCAACACTGCCACTATCTCTCACCCTCTAAATCTGAACATTTAGACCAAAAGACTTCACTTCAAAAGGAATCAAGGTTATTCTAGTAAAGAAAATTCATACATTAACCAAACACAAATGTTAATAATCAAAATACTTTCATTTTAAAGTTTAATTATGAGAGAATAATATCAAAAAACAAAAAAAAATCAAAATCAAAGATGAAAACAAACCTAATCAAGGCAATTGTTAATTGTTACGTATAAGAGATTCAGTTAGGGTTTGAGATTTGAATGCATAGATATGTTCATAAAATACGGAATCACATTCAATTATTAAAAAACCAAAGCAAAACCCAATATAATTTACCAGAAGTGAAGCAAGTAACCAATATAAAAATTAAACATGTAGCATTCAATAACATTAAAAGCCATAAACACCAACCATAGTCTGAGGTTCTAGGTTTTTTAAACAACAACGGAATCAAGCTTTCATAAACTATCTCCTTCTCAGAGGCTCAGAGTTCTCAAAAAACGTAGCTGCAAGGGGGGTTGCAGGATCCAACCTACCATCCAACAACCTTGCAATGCCACTATCATGAATATGTTGGGGATTTTATAAAACTCATCATAGCCACAAAAAGAAAACCCATCAACAACTGCCACCGGCGACGGCTGTAAAGCCGGAGAAGAGAGACATAGCTACGTTGGATTTAAGACACCCAAATTCGGAAAACATGTCGTCAACCCAAAGATGAGACAACAACACATGCTTTTAAGGGGTGAAAACAAACTGTTTATAGGACACATGAGAGGGTCTTGGAAGGTTACAAACAAATGACCATAAATTGAAACAAAGAGATGCTCATAAAACAACTAAAGGCAACCTTACGGCACATTTAAGCAACAAATTGTTGCTAATCATCTCACATTCCAAATGTGGGCTTTAAAAGCCCCCAAAAAAACAACCGCCAATGAAATGACAATCATCCGGCGATGGGGTTAAAAAACCCCAAAATACAGAGATGCGGTGGAGAGAGAAACGACTATGGTGGGCAACAACCCTAAGATGAGAGAGCATCACATGCTTTTAAGGGGTGAAAAAAAAACAGCTCATAAGACACGTGGGAGGTTTTGGCAACTTTACAAGCAAATGACCACAAAGTACAAGACATACACATAAAAAACCAAACCATGGTTTCTTAAAGTGGTTTTCAAAGTACACTTGATTGAACACAAAGTACAAACTCTGAAGCACAACTCATGTTGCTAATTCATAATAGTTAATTATTCAACTAACAACACGTAAATCTCTTAAAGGGGGTCGGGGCACCACCGTGGTGGCCCCCGTCAGTGCTGGCCCTGGAGGTGGGTTGGGAGGACCACTGGCCAAGGCCCGTGATTTCGTAGGGCACGTAATCTTTTTTAAAAAAAATCCGATATTATATATGTAAAAAAAATTAATAGGGTATAGCCAAATAAATATTAACATAGAGCCACTTACCAAAAAAAAAATCATATGGTTTACATTAGTTAGCCCATTAGGTTAGTGAGCCCAATACCCAAATGATTTTAAAAACGAATAAAAAAACAAATAGCCCATGTTGGGCGGCAACTAGTGCCCTGGATATTGAAACGTCGTTTAACTAATCGCCTAGAAGAGTTCAATTTCAATTTGCACTTTTTGTTCTTCGATTGTCGTTCGATTTCAATCTTGCACGCAACCACATGCTTTCACGCACAGAGTTTGTAATCTGTATTCTGTTCGACGAACTCACTACTCAGTCTCACGATCACGAATCAGTTCACGTATTCAGGTAAACATCAAATTGTCGAATTCAGTTGTTATGTTTTGTTTTTTGTCGAATTCACAGTGAATTATTCACTCATTCAGGCCCTTATTAGTTATTAATTATTATGTTTCTTTTTTGTTGAATTCAGACCCTTGTTTAGGCGATTAGTTATTGTCGAATTCATGCCATTTTTCTATTGTGTTGAAGACTAAATTGTTGGTAATTTATACAAAAACGATTGTCGAATTCAGGCCCGTATTCTGTTTTTTTTTGTTTTGTCGAATTCAGGTATGACACGATTCTATGATTAGTTGATTTATGATTTAGGATCGTTTTTTGTCAATCATTAGGCGTTAACTTAATTTGATACAAACCTTGTCGATTATTTAGGCATTAATGGCTCCTAAATAAGCATCCGGATGGCAAAAACGTCAAAAGAGGAAACGAGTTAAAGAATTGTTGAAGTCTCAAAAGGGTCTTATACAAAAGTTTTTGGCGCCTAATCCGCCTATAGTTGATGTGGAAAAACCACAAGAGCATGTTGAAGTAGAACGGGAACATGAGGAAGTATAATGATGTGGATTAAGTAGTTCAATTAAATAAACTAAAATAAACCTAAATTTAGACTCAAGTAATAATAATCCAGACTCTCTAACTTGACTAAACTACTCACCGGCAAGTGAACCGGTCGACTCTAGCAAAGAAAAGCAAGTCCGGATGTCGAACCCACAAGGACTCTAATTAATTACGTTAACTACTTTATTTAGACTAGACACTGACACGACTTAACAATTATTGTGTTTTAAGGGGGGGGGGGGTTTACTAAAATCCTAAAATTGAAATTAAAATAAAAATAGACTATGAAACGAACAAGAACTAAGGTTTGATTCAGATAAGATTAACGACTACCTAGGCTTGAATCCAGTTTAACTATGAATGGATTTCTAACGGTACTATTGTGGTATGGAATCGGGATCGTTAAGTACTAAACCCTAAGGTATTTCAAGCTAAGACTTCCCGACCCTTCTCAGGAAGAAACCTAGGAAACCCTACAAGGCTGTTGTGAACACCGATTGTTAGACTTTCTCTCAGTCCTCTAACGACTCTAAAAGTGCCCTAATACGACTATCTACCTCTCAGCGCGATAATCTAAGGCAATCCTAGATTCTAACTTGGTTTAATAGACACAAATGCAATTAGGGAACTAAGACCGACTTCTCTCAAAACCTGTCTTAATATTGCACCGAGACCTAATAACTAACTCGAGCCTCTCAGTGACAAGTTAAGCAGAATACTTAATTCTAATTGTATTTTAATTACTGTTTCTAAGGCTATTGGCCAATTTACCCAAAGATCACCCGAACCCGTAAAGATACGAATAATCAACACAAATTCATTATGTGAAAGACATCCACCAAAATTTATGTGAAACAGCAAGTAATCAACAATCAGAGTTAAATACGCATATGCACCAAATAAGAAATTCTAGAATAATTTACTTTCAAAAATCAATCCATAACAAAACAATAGAAACCGTTAAAAGATCCAAACTTCATTAAACTATCATCTAACCTAGGTAGTAACGAAGGTTTTAGCCACTAAACATGAGTCTAAAATAAATGAAACAAGTTCAAAACAAGAATTCATTGGAAAAGTATCGAAACAAGAAAATAAAGAAAACCGGGAGATAAGACCCGAACAATCTTCTTTCCTACGATCCCAGCTTCAACCGAATGATTCCCGCAAGCTAAAGCACTCCGAAAACCGTGAAAATTACTCTGAAAATTGCCCTAGGGTTCTTGAGTTCGTAAGTTGTTGATAATGATGATTAACTTAAGTTTATATACGAAACCCTAAAACAAAACAAACAAATCTCGCCAGATATGCCCGTCGCGTCGCGCGACGGGTGAGAGTATTCTTGGTGGCGCGACGCCACCATGTGAGAATCCAGATTTTGTTGTTTAGATGCTAGCGCTACGCAACGGATCTTCAGGATGGCTGTGGCGCGACGCCACAGCTGTTTTTTCATTGACTCTTGCTTAAAATTTCCAGCTCTAACTTCCAAAAACTCCAAAATAAATCTAACTCTTTTTCCCAATAGTTCTGGGACTTGGTGTTTCAGCAATGTAGCTCGTTTTTGCTCCTTTTTCAGCAACTTTTAATACCAAGTCCTGGAAAACGCAAATATAATCAATAGCACGTAATTCTAGCTAAAACTAAACTATAAATAACGATAAATTGTACAAACTATACACGAAAAAAGGATGTATTTTGCAATACATCAATTACCCCACACTTACTCTTTTTTCGTCCTCGAAAAAGAATTATGCAACGGAATCAGAGACAAAAAATCACTTGGGTCAAAAATTATTTATATCTTATTAAAACCAAGGTTTGAGTTAACCGCGATTGCGAATATACTTGTCCCTTTAAACCCGAATCCAATCTCAAGCCCTAATCATGTGAATTTAATTTAAGTGCGGTCAATCTATCTAGGGCCTCATACTAGAATCTACGGTCCACCTACTCCCACCTCAAGCTTATAGGACTAAAGGAACGATCACTGGACCAATTCCCAACCGTCTTATATCAAAACCAAGAGAGTTAACAATCATTTTTTCCTTTTTTTCCATTTTTTTCGCTTTTCTTTCTTTTTTTTTTCTCTTTTCATGAGCTTAGACGATGCTTTCCCTAACCAAGAGACAATCCGGTTGTAGAGTCGCTATCCCCAACTTGGATTACTTAAGCTTCGGTATTTTTTACTTTTCTTTGCACGGTCGATTTCACACACCCTAGCGGTAATCCGGTTGTAAAGTCACTATCCCCAACCCAGACTACATAGGAATGCACTACTTTCATTTAGTTTCTAGCTCACTTTTTGTAACACCTCGGAAATTCACGTCCTATAATGTGTTGACACGTGTCATAAAGTTTGAACGTGTGAAAGGATGTTATAAAAGGACTAAAGTTGACAAACATGGAAAGTATGTGATTATACGGGTTCTAAGTGTCAACAGTGAATAAATATACTTCATAATAAACCTACATGATGTTTATAATGTCAAACGAATAAATCATGGATCATGCGAAGCTAAAAGTGAGAGATTACAAACTGCAGGGGTTAAATGTGTCATCATGTTCAAGTTATACCTCTGGGTGACCTTTTGACAAACCCGAAGCTTTGTAACTGTTAATTATGCTCACTAGAATGCGCGATATAAATTTCATAAAGTTTCGTTATCGTATGAGAAAGTTATGATCAAATTCGTGTGCGAGGGGTTAAAGCGTAAACATTGAAAGTTAAGACTTTTCGGGTTAACCGGAAGTGTCCAGGGACTTGGCAAAGTGGGTTTAAGTCCTAAAGCCCTTTTGGGTAAATATAAGGGGGTCAAAATGCAAGAAATAACCTTGGTTGCCCTTTCGTGAAGCCAAGGGACAAGCTGCAAAACAACAAAAATGAAAAATCTGATATTTAAGGGCCATGCAGCCCGCGTAGGGATGAGTTAAAACTCATGCGGGCCGCGTCAGGACATCAGAAGCAGAAAACGTGCACAGCAGCCTGTAAACGCGGAGAACCGACCCTTATTCGATATTAATGCATTGTGGGCGACCCCTAAACAGTCCTAGACACTAGGGACACATGTTGGAAGCTTGTGGTCAGTGCTAGACTTACTTGTCAACTTCCTATGGTGGATTAAACCACTATATAAGGCCTTAGTTACAACTATAGAGCTCACACCTTCATCTGCATTTTTGGAGCATCTCTGGAGCACAAGACCTCTCCCAAGTGATCCCTGGTCGTTCATAGGACCCTTGTAAGTTTGCCTAACCCTTCCTAATTGAGTTTTAACTTAGTTTTAGCTTAAAAGTCAAACCGTCGTAATTAACGGTTGACTTTACGATTAATCACAAATGGTCCAGTGATTAGTCGAATCGAAAGTAGTTATAAGTTGGTATTTATGTGGGTAATAAACCCTTAAGAGGGTTCCCCCTGATCACCACTCTAACTAGGTCAAAAGTCGGGTCAAAACTTATATTTAAAAAGTCAACAGGAAGCCTAAAATGCCATTTATGCATAATTAACATTATAGATCATATACAACCTGTTGGATCATTGTTATAACTTGGTAATAAATGTAAGAACATGTCTAAACATGTTCAACCCGACGATTTCCTGTTTAGACCCGGTTCGGAGCCGAAAGTCACATAGTTTGACTTACACTTTGACTTTCAGTTATGACCCGTTTAGGCATGTTTTGGAAATGCCTCAGAGCTTTAATTGGACTAGGTTACATGCTAGTACTACCCTCTGTGATTATACACCTTGGTGCATTAGTTATCCAATTAATATGCAAGTTTCCGTTAATTGCCCATATGTTGACCATTATGCCCTTATTGCCTTAAAACGTGATTTTTGGAAATGTAAAAGAGTAGAAACTTTAATTACTGATATATAAACGTGTACGCAAAGTTTGACATCAGTTTGAATTGTAGGTTAAGAGTTATGCTCATCATCGCAAAATGAATGCTTTATGTTAATAAAATGGCGTAATTAGCGTATAGCCTACTTAAACACACTTTTTGATATCAAATCTCTACCCACTGATGTAATATCTTATTTTGGGAATTTTTAAGATTTTTAATTAATTTTAGGCTGAGCATAACTCATAGTCGTAGGCTTAATCCGGTACCTTTCGGTTTTGCCCTTACGGGCCATAAAATGAGTTTTACATATCTAAACAACTCCAGACCTTTTGCTACTGATCACACATGATAAATAAATTATTTTAAGCCTTCTGGAATAATAAAAATATCAGCTTTAAGTATCGAACCCGGAAATGGCTTCCAATCGCCTTATTAAGCGTTTTTAACGCATAGTATGTACTAAAACCATTTTAAACGTACAAGGGTAGATACCTACTGATGTTTGAGGCAAATTATAATATTTTAACAATAAGCAAAAGTTGATAAACTCAGACTTCAGTTTTGAGCTTTTCGGCTTATGTGAAATTACCAAAATACCCCTACGGGGCATAGTTTGTGTTTAAATTCATTTCGGGCATAATGAAAGACATCTCACTGATGTCACAACATATTTGAGGCATAATTAACTTTGGAAAACTGTATATGGCTCTCACGAATACCCGTCACGCTTATTACGCGTACGGTTCGGTTTGTGTAACAAGTTTACATAAATTAGCTGAAACGGGTCAAACCTTAATGGTTTTGTCTCGAAATCCAGAATGTGTATGGAATACCCACAGTAAACAAGTCTATGAACTTGTCAAGTTTAAATCACATTCTATCCGGCCTTCGCCTAATCGTGCGTCTGAACCGTATATTTCTTTAAGACTAACCGGTCTAAGCTTAGGCTTAATTAAAGACCCGTTAGCATTCTAATTGGTTATTTATACCATCATTCCAGACTAGAGCCTTCCGGTAAATTGTACCTACGCTTACTTAAGTAAATACGGCTGAGTTATTATTCTTGCTGTTTAAGACAGGAGCTAGCTCAGGTAAATACTCTTAACTTATTTTCCCTATACGGGCTTGGGATACGGTATAATGATACCGCTTGGTCGGGTATTGAATATTTAATCGGATTGTGATTAAATTATTGAGGTAACCCGGTTTGATCTGTATTGTTTGAAATAAAAGCCTTTAGGGGTTAATGACCATGTCCCGGATATCCTTGACATCATTGTATTATAAAATGGCCACGTCTTAAGCACGGGGTGTAGGCATACACCTGACAGTTGTTTAAGTGATAACGGTATCTCACTCTCTTGTGGGCCTATACTTGTGGCGTGTCTGTTAATCTTGACTCGGTTTCTATATCGGGCCCTGAACGTGCAACGAACATGTAAATCTGTATACAAGATTATAAATATGATTGTCTCAAGTTATAAAAGATTAATTTTGCCTCTGTGCATTTTAATCAAAGTGTCAAAATAATTTGTGCCTGGTGCATCTAAATCAATTTTCCTAAACTCTTTTCAAATGAGTTAGTTGAGTGTATTTACCAGTGAAAACTGACGTATTTTCAAAAGTCTAAGTGACAGGTACAAGTACGTAATAGGCTGGAAGCTGCTCAGGACGTTAATAAGGAATCTTGCAAGTTCTAGGCGTCTAAAGTCTGTAGAACAATGTTTATAGATCCGCCTGTGGATCCCTTACTTTCCGTTGTAATACCTGGATATTACTTTTTATTCGGATTGTAATATATATATATACCTTTTGCTTCCGCTGTGCATTTAAATATTGTGTTGTTTGACTATGATGATATCAGCTACGTCACGATACTCCCCACCGGGCCCACCGGTTGACACGTGGAAATTCGGGGTGTGACACTTTTTATTCTATTTTTTTTTTCGCATGATCACAAACTCTAACAGTTTGAACTTATAACGGTGCCCCTTATACTATTATCGGCAGTTTTAATTTCCCATATCTCCCAGGCGAAAACCCACTAGCAGACCGACAATTAAGGTATATTAGCTCAAAGGGACTTAAAACCAAACACGGGCCTATCCACATATCCCTAACTAGACGCAAGCTCGATTTATTTAAATCCCATATTATTATTATTTTAACCCAAGCAAAAATTCATCTTTTCTATCATTTTCCGTTTTTTGTATGCAAACTTGTTATATCGAAAGACTTTTTTCTGATTTTTCAATTTTTTTGGATTTTTCAAATTTTTAATTTTTTTTGTATTTTTTCATAATTAAGACTCGATTATTTACATGTATCCCATCCCCACACTTAAAGATTGCATTGTCCCTAATGCAAGAATGGAAATACGACTCAATAACTACCTAAAAACTACCATTAAACTACTAACTAAATAAATAAACGAACTAATTAACGAAATAAATAAATAAAATACAACAACAAAAAGGGAAATGACTTAGCTGATATGTGAGACTGTCAAAGTGCCAGTCATTTCCACATAAGCCCTCCAATTCAAAATGCGCTCAGCAAACAACTCTAACCTCGGACACGCGAACGAAAGCGACTAACACAATCAACCTATCAATCATCAAACAAACTACTAAAACATATCATATATATATATATATATATATATATCAAAATCATCAGTAGTTCATCAGTTTCATCACATCAACCAACCCAACCTTCCCTAACCAACCTGTTCACAGTATATCAATGTCAGTACAGACCAAAAGTGAGGATCAAAAACAGCATAAAAGAAAAATAAACAAACAAAAGATATAGTAATCAGCTGCTGCTCCTCATGCCATCCCCACACTACTCCTCATCACTATCCTCCTGATGCCCAGCCGCACCACTGCTCTCTCCAAATACCTGAAATGGAGGCTCTGGATCAACTCTCGCACCAGCACTAGCCGGGCCCTCCTGCTGCCTTGGCTGGAAATAATCCGGGATCCTCATACTGTGAGTAGTCATCATGTAACGGAGAGCGTCATCCTGCCTCGACTGACCCAACTGAAGTGCCTCAATCAAATGCTCCAGCCTGTCAAATCTCTGCTCCACATAGCCAGAGAGTCACTCCAAAGTAAGAGGCTCAGGTGGAGGCTGCCTCCTCGGATACTGACGATGTGTCGGTATCTCGTGTCACTGCGGTGGCCGCTGCCTATGTGTAGGCTCAATCTGAATCATGACATCCTCAGCCGGATGTCCCTCCGGCGGCTGCACCTGTGGATCAGTCTGATCGGCTCCCAGCCGTAGGGCTCCTGCCATGACATTATACCCGCTTGCTGCAGCTCTTTCAAATCAAATGCCGCTGTCGTGGGCCCCACATGTAGAAATTCGGGGAGATATTTGTCAAGCACCCCCAAATTTGTTGCAATCCTAGTAATGTAGGGGCCCATATCCAAACCAGCACGATGACCTCCTCGACGACCTCTACTAAAAGAATCTGCTAAGACAGTAGCCAGATTCATCTCCCTGTTTTGCACTCTACACATCAGAATAAACAGCTCAATCCAATTCGCTTTGTTCTGCCCCGACTTCCGACCCACAAGTGTAGTAGATAAAATCTTCAGCACATATCTATAAACCGGATTACGAACCGAATAATCAGGTTCGTAGTCGCGAACGGGTGGTCAGAAATCGTACTCCAAAACTCTTTCAACTCAGTCGCACCAACACCAAAATCCCTAGGCTTAGTATAAGCACCCCGCAAGTAAGTAACAAACTCCGGCCTCTTCACCTCCTCTTCAGTATACAACCCCGAAACTATGGCAAACCTCGCCATATTCATCTCATACACATGCCTACCTAAGCTAAACGACACAGCTGTGCCCTGCACGAACTTTCCCTTCTTATGCGCCCAAGTGCTATGAAACTCTAGCACTAGCTCCTCGTACTGAGGCTCTATACACTCCAGCGCATCAATCAACCTTTGACCCAAAAGATCTCTCACCTCCTGCTGCGAGCCTATTTCAATCAACCACCCCCAATCGATAAGCCGGTTCTGAAGTAGATCAGTGTCTTTCAGTTTATCATATTTGTTCCATTTTGATGTCATCGGCTCAAATTTCAGAATCGGGTGATCATCTCTATGCATTTTCTGATCCGGAATGAAGTTATAAGACGATTTATATAAAATTTTTCTCAATCGGCAGCTATCTGAACGATCGGTGTTTCCTGTGGGACCGGGTCCTGCTCAGGTGGATCCTGTTGCGGTGCCGACTGACCTGCGGCCCTTTTCCTTTACGCGAACTGCTCCTTCAACTACTAGCCATGCCTGCAAAACAGATAAAATCAAGACAAAACAGGCAGACAGTCAGTCATAACAACCTATTTTTGGTATTTTTAATTTCTATAATCTTTTGAACTTTTTAAATTTTTTTTTTGGATTTTTATAATTTTTTTCGAAAAAGAAAGAATAGCCATATAGCATTTCATTCGCGGCTAATTCTAAAACAAACGGGTTACTTTTTACAATTGCTAAGTGATAGTTAAAATCGCCCGAATGGAGATTGAGTACGGGCGAGCTTAAACCACTTGTACGTGCAAGTAAACCCAAACAAGACTAACTACTACTAAAACTATGCTAAAACGACACTAAGACGACGCGAAAATACATACTAGACTCAATGTACACTACCCCCCTCGGCACTTTTAATTTTCCCAATTAAGAGCCAAAGTGCCAAACAATGACATTGAAGCCCGATCCGCGCTTAAAAATAATTTTCTTTTTCGTTGTTTTTAAAACAAATTTTAGCGTCGAAAGACTCCGCCTAGTGAAAGGAGGTTTCTTTCGAATGCAAAAATTCAGTTTTAATGTGCAAAGTTCGAGCTTCAAGTGTCAATGTATCATACCAAACCAATTCACAATCAAATGCATTCACAAGACATTATACCATATTTGTCTAATAAATCCCAAACCAAAAACCATCCGCAACCAATGTAGCAAATGCCCAAACCAAACCAAACCCATCCGCAACCTTTACAAGCTAATGCATTCAATCATGGACTCGACACGGACAAAGACTTCTAAATTTACCTACATTAAAAACATAAGACAAAGGACTTGAGGACACAAGATTCAAACCTAACCCGAACAAAGACTCGACCACTAACGGACTCACATAAACCACTGAACTGACCTAAACACACTCGACTCTACAACTCTTCAAAACTGACTCGAATCCTGACCAGATCAGTGAATATGAACTTGACTCAATCTAACACGATTCACCAAATCACCAAAAAGACTCACAAAGGACTGAATCGAAAAAGCTAACCCGACATATGGACTCAATCAGCTGACTTGAAGACGCACTAACTGACCCAAACCAATACTCGACTCAACCGACCAACCACCATATCAATAGACTCGACTACTGACTTGACAAGACCTAATGAAGACCTACTCGACACCAAACCACAAGAAATTAACTCGACACCAAACCACAAGACCACACAAAGATTCAACTAACTGATTCGACAAAGCTGAACCTGAAAACAACTCAAACCAAACTCGATAGGGCCCCAACGAGAACGAACTCGACACAAATAACTCACCAACTGACTTCAATCTATAAATAGATAAGAGAATAAGCAAGAACGTACCTGAATCGATGAGTTGTGCAAGAAAAAGATGAAATTTTCGGTTTCTGGTGAGCCCCAAATCGATGGTTATCAGCGGGTTAATAGTGATTTTTATTTAGGGGTTTTGTTCGGTGTATGAAAACGAGCACAAGGGTAGTCAGATAGTAGAAAACGGTGGCGATTTGGTGGGTGTATGGTGAGAGTAGATGGTATCGGCGGTGGGGTGGGAGAAGAAAAGGTTTTGTTGTGTTTGGGGATAACAGGTGAGGAAAAATGTTTTAATTCGTTCTCTATATCGGTTGCGTCGCGCGACAAGAAATGGGGCGGGCCGTGGCGTACTGCCACGGCTGGGTACACTGAAAAGTTTCGTTATTTGGGGGTTCAAACTGTTTAAAAGGTTCAAAAGGGTTTTTAGTTGAACTCTATGGTGGCGCTGCGCCACCAAGTAATGATCTGGTGGTGGCGCGACGCGACGGTCAATTTTAAACAGAATGTTGCGTGATTTTTCAAGTTTTTTGCCTTATAAAATTTTTCTAACTCTTACCAAACCTTCCCCAAACCATCCCAAATTTTTTCTAAGTATGGGGCTTACCTGGAATGACTTTTTCTTCACAAATTCAGCTCTTCAAGGCTACGTTTCCTGCAAAATTTCTCAAACACACAAACCACAAACACGAAAAGTACAAGAAATACGAAAAATTAACGAAATTTACAAACGGTACATACTCTACAAACGAAGCTTTTCGTATCTCACTGTTCGGTGAAGGTGGGTGGATCCTCTAGAGGAATTTCTTCCTCTTCGGTAGTATCAATGGGACCTCCCAAGTAATGTTTCAAGCGATGACCGTTTACCTTCCACATACCTTTATCCACTTCGTCATATAACTCTACGGTACCGTATGGAAACACCTCCTTTACCACGTACGGTCCAGTCCATCTTGATTTCAACTTCCCCGCTATCAATTTCAATCTTGAATTGAATAGGAGCACTCTATCACCTACCTTAAACTCTTTCAATCCACGCAACCTCCTATCATGCATCGCCTTAGTCTTTTCCTTGATACTCCAAGATCGTTCATAGGCGGCATCCCTTAAAGCTTCCAATTCATGGATTTGGAATAACCTTTTTCTTGCGGCTTCGGTAAGGTCGAGGTTAACGGTTTTCAATGCCCATAAAGCTCTATGTTCTAACTCTATCGGAAGATGGTAAGCCTTGCCATACACAATCATGAAGGGTGTCGTTCCTAACGGTGTTTTATAGGCGGTGCGGAATGCCCACAGAGCGTCATCGAGCTTTTCCGACCAATCCTTTCTACTTTTTCCTACCGTTTTTTCTAGAATTCTCTTCACCCCTCGATTAGCATTCTCTACTTGGCCACTAGTTTGCGGGTGATATGCGTTAGAAAGACGGTGAGTGACACCGTATCGTGCAAGTGCCTTTTCCATGGCGGAATTGCAAAAATGCGTACCACGATCACTTATGATAGATTTAGGGACTCCGAAACGTGTGAATAACTTTTTAAGGAATCTCACCACCACTCGGGCATCATTAGTAGGCAAAGCTTGAGCTTCCACCCACTTTGAGACATAGTCAATGGCCACGAAATCAATACCCCAAACGTCAAAGATTTCAAGAACTTGGATGGGATTTTAGGGCATTTCATCCTTGGATGAGATGTTGCCGGTACATTGGCAACGGTCACATGTCCTAACAAACTCTACGACATCCTTAACTACCGTTGGCCAATAGAAGCCACTGTCAAAAACCTTTTGTGCCATCACATTTGGCCCGTGATAGCCTCTCGTTAACCCCTCATGCACATGTCTAAGGATGTCTAACCCATCCTCTTTTGAAACACACCTTCTAAGCACTCTATCTCCACCTATCCTAAATAGGTACAGGTCATCCCAAATGTACTTCTTAGCATACCTAAGAAGCTTTTTCTTATGTTGGTAGGACATACCCCTCACAAGATCACCGGTCGCTAAATAATTTGCCAAATCCGAAAACCATGGCAAACCCTCTACCTCGGCACTAACAAAGTCTATGGTTTCATGAGGAAACGTGTCTCCTATGGAATCCTCACGAACTTCTTCTCTCTTAGGATCCTCTAAGCGTGACAAATGGTCGGCGACCACGTTTTCCGCTCCTTTTTTATCATTAATTTAGATATCGAACTCGGAGAGCAAAAGAATCCATCTAATGAGACGTGGCTTTGCATCCTTCTTTTGGAAAAGAAAGCGCAAAGCGGCATGGTCGGTGAACACGGTGGTTTTGGAAGAACGAGATATGAGCGAAACTTATCAAACGCAAACACTACGGCTAAGAGCTCTTTTTCCGTGGTGGTATAGTTCTCTTGAGCATCATTCAAAGTTTTGCTCGCGTAGTAGATTGGATGAAAGTGTTTATCGACTCTTTGACCTAGAACCGCACCTACGACATAATCGCTTGCATCGCACATGAGCTCGAAAGGCAAGCTCCAATCAGGCGAAACAAGGATAGGGGCACTAACGAGTTTCTCTTTCAAAAATTAAAAGCCTTTTTGCACTCTTCGTCGAAGACGAAAGGTATATCTTTCTCTAAAAGTCGGGTCATGGGGCGCATAATCTTAGAAAAATCCTTGATGAAACGCCTATAAAAGCCCGCATGACCTAGGAAGCTTCGCATGGACTTGACACTAGTAGGTGGAGGTAATCTACTTATTGTATCTATCTTGGCCCTATCCACCTCTATCCCCTCTCTAGACACCTTGTGTCCTAAAACTATCCCCTCCGTCACCATAAAGTGACATTTCTCCCAATTCAACATAAGATTTGTCTCTATGCATCTCTTAAGCATCATATCAAGATTGAGAAGACATTGATCGAAAGTGGTACCATAGACCGAGAAGTCATCCATCAAAACCTCCATAGAAGTCTCAAGCATGTCTTGGAATATAGCAACCATGCATCTTTGGAAAGTAGCCGGAGCGTTGCATAACCCGAAAGGCATGCGACGATATGCATAAGTGCCGTAAGGGCATATGAATGTCGTTTTATCTTGATCCTCTGGGGCGATTGGGATCTGAAAATAACCCGAAAATCCATCGAGAAAATAATAAAATTGTTGACCCGCTAGACGCTCCAACATTTGGTCAATGACTGGCAAGGGGAAATGGTCTTTCCGGGTGGCGTCATTTAACTTTCGGTAGTCTATGCATACACGCCAACCGGTAACGGTACGAGAAGGGATTAATTCGTTCTTTTCATTCATGATCACCGTCATCCCACCCTTCTTTAGACGACTTGGGTCGGGCTAACCCATGGTGAATCGGAAATAGGGTAAATCACCCCGGCATCTAACAACTTAAGCACTTCCTTCTTAACAACCTCTTGCATGTTCGGATTTAAGCGCCGTTGAGGTTGCACCACCGGCTTATAGTTATCTTCCATGAGTATCCGGTGGGTACAATAGGCAGGGCTTATTCCCTTGATATCCGAAAGTCGCCATGCTATGGCTTCTCTATTCTCTCTCAACACCTCTAACAACCTACCCTTCTCTCACTCCTCTAACTTAGACAAAATAATGACGGGAAAATCGGACCCCTCACCTAAGAACGCATACTCTAAGTGGGATGGGAGAACTTTAAGTTCTAATGGGGTGGGTTTCTCTAAGGGTGTACTCTCAACCTCACTTTTCACCTCACTCAATTCTAGCACTTTGGGGGCCCACTCGTTCTCTTCTACTTCCTCACTCTCACTCACAATTTCCTCTACCTTCCCAACTACCTCATCTAACTTACTCTCAACTAAATCGGCTCCACTAATATAGTCAAAGCAATTGTCGACACATGATAAGAAGGACTCTATGAAATAGACCGAATGATAAGGACTACTAAGATCATCGGAACCACTAGGGTGTTACATGGAGCGTGCTATCTCGAAAGTAACTCTCTCCTCACTGACTTGGAGTGTGATTTTTCTGTCGAAGACATCGATGATAGCCTTGGCGGTACACAAGAATGGGCGTCCTAGAATGATAGGAACCTTTTCGTCGGCTTCCATATCAAGAACGACAAAATCTACGGGAAAGATGAATTTATCCACTTTGACTAGAAGGTTTTCAATTATGCCACGTGGATACTTCACTGATCTATCGGCTAGAGACAAAGACATAAGTGTAGGGGACAACTCTCCTAGACCTAACCTCTCATACATGGAATATGGCATTAGGTTTATACTCGCTCCTAGATTGGCTAGGGCCCTACACTCGGTATCACTCCCAAACAAACAAAGAATGGTAAAAAGGCCCGGATCCGTCAATTTTTCCGGGACCTTGTTCAAGACTACGACTGAACAGCCTCTACTAAGGGGAATATTAGAAACCTCTCCTAACCTATCCTTACGTTTTAGAAGGTCCTTTAAAAATTTTGCATATTTAGGCATTGATTGAAGGGCTTCTATGAAAGGAAGGTTGATTCTAAGTTGCTTAAAGATCTCTAGAAATTTCTCGTACTCTTTGGAATAAGTTTGGTTTTTAAGGTCGGAGGGAAATGGAGCCCGGGAAAGATCGATATTGGGTGATGGAGCAACTTGTATGGGCCTCTTTCCTATACTCTTCTCACTTGAAGGCCCCCCGGTGTGTGCGGTACTTGCTGGGATGAACCTAGGTTGCACTTTACTGGGCGCCTCCATTTGAACCTCTTCATCTACGGGTTCCTCATCTTCTATCTCAACACTCTCGGGTCTCACTACCTCTCCTAAGGTCCCACCACTACGGGTCGAAATTGCCTTCAAAGTGCCAGAGGGGTTGGGCTTTGTGTTTTCCGAAAATTGACCGGGAGGGCGTTCTTGCAACTGACGTGCAATATCCCCAACTTGCCTTTGAAGATCTAAGAAATTTGAATGATTATTCTTTAAGAATGTAGCGTGTTCTTCTAAGGTACGTTGGGTAGCCTGATCTTTAACCACTAGCTGGGTAAGAAGGTCCTCTATCCTAGATAGACTACTATTTGACCCCTCATTCCTAGGTTGAACCTCTTGGTTTGACCCCTCACTTCTTAACTGTACACCTGAACCTGAACTAGCAAATTGACATGTTTGACCCGAATCCCTACTAGAATAGAAACCTGGCCTCCTGTTTTGATATTGACCTGATGTAAAACCAGGGGGTTACCTGAAGAGCGATAACTATTAGCACGCCAATTGGAGTTACTATTGTTGAACGGATTAGTTGGACCCCTATTTTGACCTGCTATGTAATCTACCTATTCTAGGGTGAGTGTTGGGCAATCTACAGTGTCATGACCACCTCTACAAACTTCGCACCTATCGACTTTCTTCTTAATTTCTAGCAACTCTTTGGTGATATAGTCAAGCTGAGATGCTACCTTTGAGTCTGAGACGACTTGGTTTACTCCTCGAGAAGATGAGGAAGTATTCACAGGATTGGAATTCCTGCTGGTAGCACTATGATCTATATCAGCATGAGCGAAGCTCTCAAAGAGATCATTGCAGTCAGCCACAATTTTCTTTCCCATTAGATGGCCTCCCGCAGATGTGTCGAATCGGGCCTTACACTCAGGGGTGAGACCATTGTAAAACTTTTCTACTAAAGCCCAATCCGACAGCCCATGTTGGGAACAACGCGAGAGTAAAGTTTGAAACCCCTCCCATGCTAAGTGATATGGTTCGTCAGGCTCCATTCTAAATGAATGGATCTGATCTCGAAGGCGAGAGGCCTTCGCAGGTGGGAAATACTTAGCATGGAAGGCATCCTAAGTCCAGCCCAAGTAGTATAAGTGCCTGCTGGCTGCGACTTGAGCCATGTGGCTGCGCGGCCAGCAAGCGAAAAAGGGAAGACTTGGAGATAGCGGGCATCAAGATTAACACCTTCGATGCCGAAGGTGCTACACAGACGGGTGAGACGGTTGATATGTGCAGACGCATCCTCATCATCACGACCGTGAAACTGACAAGAGTTGTTAATGGCGGTCATGATGTATGAGGGAATTTGCCAGGACTTGTCATTGGTGATTTCAGGGATGGTGATGGATGAATTTGCGGTAAAACCCGCGGTGGAACGCTGGTGGACAGTTTGGTTTTCGGCCATTTGGTGAACTGGTGGTGGACTAGGGTGACGGGAAGGTGGTGGGGAGTTGTGGGGTGACGACTTCAGGGTGAAGTCAAATTTCGGTGCTTTAGATTGTAGTGTAGAGTCAGAAGGGCTGAAGATGAAGTTGAGGATCTTTTTACCTGTAAACTGGGTGTGGAGAAGGAAGACTTGTCGATCGGCGGCTTCACTGGTCCCTGCGAACGCGTATGGGGCATGAACTGCAAAACCGAGAACAAACAAGTAAGACGACTCCAACAAAAGACTCTAAAATTAAAAAGACACTAAAGTTACTTGGACTCCTACGACTCAAAAACACACAAAAAGCACGAAAAAATATCAGTTGAAATCCAAACAAAGTAATTAACGCAATTGCCAAGAGTCCCCAGTAACGGCGCCAAAAACTTGATGTGGATTAAGTAGTTCAATTAAATAAACTAAAATAAACCTAAATTTAGACTCAAGTAATAATAATCTAGACTCTCTAACTTGACTAAACTACTCACCGGGAAGTGAACCGGTCGACTCTAGCAAAGAAAAGCAAGTCCGGATGTCGAACCCACAAGGACTCTAATTAATTACGTTAACTACTTTATTTAGACTAGACACTGACACGCCTTACCAATTGTTGTGTTTTAGGGGGGGGGGGAGGGGGTTTACTAAAATCCTAAAATTGAAATTAAAATAAAAATAGACTATGAAACCAACAAGAACTAAGGTTTGATTCAGATAAGATTAACGACTACCTAGGTTTGAATCCAGTTTAACTATGAATGGATTTCTAACGGTACTATTGTGGTATGGAATCGGGATCGTTAAGTACTAAACCCTAAGGTATTTCAAGCTAAGACTTCCCGACCCTTCTCTGGAAGAAACCTAGGAAACCCTACAAGGATGTTGTGAACACCGATTGTTAGACTTCCTCTCAGTCCTCTAACGACTCTAAAAGTGCCCTAATACGACTTTCTACCTCTCAGCGCGATAATCTAAGGCAATCCTAGATTCTAACTTGGTTTAATAGACACAAATGCAATTAGGGAACTAAGACCGACTTCTCTCAAAACCTGTCTTAGCTATATATTGCACCGAGACCTAATAACTAACTCGAGCCTCTCAGCGACAAGTTAAGCAGAATACTTAATTCTAATTGAATTTTAATTACTGTTTCTAAGGCTATTGGCCAATTTACCCAAAGATCACCCGAACCCGCAAAGATATGAATAATCAACACAAATTCATTATGTGAAAGACATCCACCAAAATTTATGTGAAACAACAAGTAATCAACAATCAGAGTTAAATACGCATATGCACCAAATAAGAAATTCTAGAATAATTTACTTTCAAAAATCAATCCATAACAAAACAATAGAAACCGTTAAAAGATCCAAACTTCATTATACTATCATCTAACCTAGGTAGTAACGAAGGTTTTAGCCACTAAACATGATGTCTAAAATAAACGAAACAAGTTCAAAACAAGAATTCATTGGAAAAGTATCGAAACAAGAAAATAAAGAAAACCGGGAGATAAGACTCGAACAATCTTCTTTCCTACGATCCCAGCTTTAACCAAATGATTCCCGCAAGCTAAAGCACTCCGAAAACCGTGAAAATTACTCTGAAAATTGCCCTAGGGTTCTTGAGTTCGTAAGTTGTTGATAATGATGATTAACTTAAGTTTATATACGAAACCCTAAAACAAATCTCGCCAGATATGCCCGCCGCGTCGCGCGACGTGTGAGACTATTCTTGGTGGCGCGACGCCACCATGTGAGAATCAAGATTTTGTTGTTTAGATGCTAGCACAACGCGACGGATCTTCAGGATGGCCGTAGCGCGACGCCACGGCTGTTTTTTCACAGACTCTTGCTTAAAATTTCCAGCTCTAACTTCCAAAAACTCCAAAATAAATCTAACTCTTTTTCCCAATAGTTCTGGGACTTGGTGTTTCAGCAATGTAGCTCGTTTTTGCTCCTTTTTCAGCAACTTTTAGTACCAAGTCCTGGAAAACGCAAATATAATCAATAGCACGTAATTTTAACTAAAACTAAACTATAAATAACGATAAATTGTACAAACTATACACGAATAAATGATGTATTTTGCAATACATCATAGAACAAAAGCAAGAACGTGTGGAAGTAGAGGACGAGCAAGACGAAGAACATGTTGAAAAGCAACAAGAAGATGTTGAAGAGCAACAACAAGAAGAACATGTTGACATATTTGATCCAAGAAGGTGGGAAGGACTAAATGCGGATGAGATTAACTATTGGTCGCGAAAGTTCCTAAAAGAGATTCTAGTATTGAATTTGGTCCATATGATAAATTTAATAGACGATTTTCGACAACTATTTATATAAGAACATTATCAAACTTGGAGAAGTGTGATAGAGAATGGCTAGTATATTCGAAAGAGCTAGATTAGATGCTTTGTTTTTGTTGTAGAGTGTTTAGATAAAGGGCGCCAAAAGGTAGATTGGGAGGTGTAGGTTTTGATGATTGGCACCATGCTACCGGTAGAGTGAGAGCACACGAAGTTTCTTTAGATCATCTCATAAATATGAAAACATGGTATGATATGCGTAAAAGACTGAAATCGGACGACACAATTGATAAATTTCAACATGAGCAATTCAAGAAGGAAACAGATTATTGGCAACTTGATGATGTGCGGGAAGCTTTGCTTCAAGTTGTAGAGACAGATAATGATGTTGCAATTGCAGAGGAAGCATTAGATTTAGCAGAAAATCAACTTAGTGGATTTGAGTTTTTGGTATCAATTGTCATCTGGTATAAACTGTTAAACCGGGTGAATATTGTGAGCAAAAAATTACAAGCAAAGGATATACATCTTGAAATTGCTATTCAAGAAATAAACAATTTGATTGAGTACTTTAAGGATTATAGAGAAACAGTTTTTTCTAAAGCGATTGATGAAGTTACAGAGATTGCTAGTGAAATGGATATTGATCCCATATTTATAGAAAAACATAATATTAAAAGGAAAAAAGAAAAGATGAGACTTCTAGTAACAAAGAAGTTGCATTTACAAGAGAAGAGAATTTCAAAGTAAAATTTTTCTTATATATTGTGGATCAAGCTATTGCTTCTTTAGAGAAAAGGTTTGACCAATTTAAATGGTACGAGAGTTTATTTGGTTTTTTGTTTCCACGTACGTTGAGGATTATAAAAGATGAAGATCTTAAGTCATCTTGCCATCGTCTTGAAAACGCACTCATGTTTAAAGAAAAATCGGATATTGATGTCGAGGCACTTTATACAGAGCTTATTTTATTTCGGGAATCACTAACCAATAAATTTAGCATTCATTGCATATAGAATCTTGTTGACTATTCCAGTTACCGTGGCATCTGCAGAAAGAAGTTTTTCGAAGTTGAAGTTATTGAAATCTTACATACGATCTTCAATGTCCCGAGAAAGATGATGCGTGTGTGGTGGTTATATATTTCAAGTATATTTTTAGCCCTTTTTACACTTTAGTCAAATTTTAAATTTATAAAACACAATATTTACTAACACCAAACACACATATGGGCAAGTGCACCCATCGTGAGCGTAGTATAGTGTTGGTAAGATACCGAGGTCGTCCAAGGACACAAGAGGTTTTAATACCGGTTTATCCTCAACGTCTAATCAAATCAAAAGTTTAGAAAAAGGTTTTAAACTAGAAAATAAAAACTAAAAATGATGAAAATAAAAATAAAAACAAATATACAAGATGAATCACTTGGATCCGAATCGCATTTAGTGTAACCTTTGATTATTTCCGCACTTTTACACTTTTTAAGAGATTATCTTAGTTATAGTAGTAGACCCCTCTTTTGAAGGTGACGTTACCCTCAACCCAGTAGTTTGAGTCAGCAATGATACAATCCTAAAGGGTTGGATTATTGAAAGATAATTAATTAAGTTATTAATGCGTAATGTGGTAGGTCCCTCTTTTGAAGGTGACGTTACCCTCGGCTAAGTAGTTTGAGTCAGCAGGGATACAATCCTAAATAGCAGGGTTAATGTTTTAATAGTAGTTTATATATGAGGGGGTCAAGGAGTTTGGACCCCCGCCATCCAATACTAGTGGGTATTGAAGGAGGTCCTACTAAACTTGACACAGGTCCTTGCAGGATCTATACACTGAACAAGGCAAAACTCTTACCAAACCATTCCCTTAACCCCTGACCAGGTAGCCAACATATCTCCATATAGACCGTGGAGATATGAATGGTGAAAATCTTTTATTTTATATAGACAGTAAAATAATGCCAGGACACCACGGACAAATGATAAGGAAGATTCACATTCAACATAAGAAACTAGTTATTAAAGTCATTAATACATAACCAAATAAAAAGTGCGAAAAGATTAAAAATAAAAAGTACTACACTAAATGCTTGTCTTCACGAAGTGATGTAAGAGACTTAGGTAAACATGGCCTTTGATTGTCAAGAACTCTTACAATCAATCTTGGATCCCGAGACTACTCACACACTCTATGATGGATGATGGATGATGGATGATGGTGGTGGATGTGGGTTGTGATGGTGTTGGTGGGTGGGTGAAGTGTGAGAGAGATGGTTTGCCAAGGGATGGTTTGCAAGTGAGCCAATCGCCCTTATTTATAGCCTGCACAGAAGCCCGGACACGGCCCCGTGTCCATTGGGCACGGCCTCGTGTCCATCCCTCTTCTCTTTCTTCATTAAATGTTGTTTGTCTGCATTAGTTGACCACGCCCCCGTGTCCGCTGGGCACGACCCCGTGTGCAGAAGCGTATCTGTACTATCAAGATTTGCTTGGATTCTGCGAATCTTAGAGTTGACCACGGCCCCGTGTCCGGTGAACACGCCCCCGTGGTGGGTGATAGAAGCTTATACAACTTTGTCTTTTCTGAAGACACTTGGGCACGCCCCCGTGCTCAGTGAGCACGAGGCGTGTTCAGCCTTCTGTTCTCTTGTTTTTGCTTGGGGAGATGCTGTCGAGGGGTCGGGCATGCCACATTTATTCTTTTTCTTGTATTTATGTTAGATTTAGCTGCCCTTTTGCTTCTTTTGTTCATTTGAGCTTATTTAATCCTGGAAATACAAAAGGAAGATAAAAGCACACTTTTCCAACATTAGTACTAAAAAAGGGTTAGTTTTATGCCTCATTTGATGTAATTTATATGTTGCATTTTACACACATCAAAAGACTTAGGGGGTGTTTGTTTATTGTGAAAAGCTCTTCTTGACCTTTTATCTCTACCCCACGCAGACCATGCACAAATGTTTGAGTCTGCACTGTGTTTGTTTTCCCGAAGTGATTTCATTAAAAAAGGTCTACGCGTCCTCTTTTTGGTGCAGACCTAGACCCACATCTTCTTACCTCTTCTCCATTCTTTCTTTTTGCCAGATACCACAAACACAAAAAAAACCTAGCTCCTTCTCCATCTCCTCCACCCCAGCCATCGCATCCTCCAATCCTCCTCTTCCATGCCGTCGCCCTCCTCCTCCCTCATTTGCCACCGCCGCCGCCCCCTCCTCCTCCCTCATTTGCCACCGCCGCTCCTCCTCCTCCTCATCCAACCCCGCCACCACTCCTCCTCCTCCATGCTCTGCCACCACCGCCGCTCCTCCTCCTCCTTCTTTTAGCCGCTACTCCTCCTCCTGCCACATCCCTGCCATTCTTTCAGCCAGCCGACATCAGGTATGTATGTTTTTTTAAGAATTGGTTATTTTGTTGTTTAATGTTATTAATTGTTTATGTTAATTGTTGGTTGTTAAATTTTGATTATAATTGTTGCTTTTGATTATGTTAATTTTGGTGTTTAAATTCTGATTTTTGTTGTTTGATGTTAGTTCATAAGTTAATTGTTTATTTTTTTTTGTTTAATGTTAGTTCATAAGTTAATTATTAATGTTCATATTTTGATTTTGCTTATGATTATCTGATTTTTTTTGTGTTTGTTATGGAATATAGATGTTCATTTTGATAAATTGTTTGATTTGAGGTTTTGTTTGTTTGATTATAATTGTTGTTCATTTTGATAAATTGTTTGATTAGAGTTATTGTGTTTGTTATAGATTGTATAACTATTATTTAAGTTTGAATGTTGAAAAACTCTTTTAAGTTTAATGAATCAGTTTATCTATATTTCAGCAGCTTGTAGAAGTTAAAAAACAAACAATCTTCTTTTTGCAGACTGCAAAGGTTTGGTCCACCTCTTCTGCTACAGATATCCGCATATATGGTCCGCAGACTGCAAACCTTTTACCCCTGAAAAAACAAACAATGTGGGTTAACGATTATAGCTATCGAAAACGAAGTCTTTGATAATATAAATCTTACATATTTATATATTGTACATATCTGAATGGATATGTACAATAGCAAAAATTAAAATTTCTGCGTCAATATATAACTCAATCGTCACTAATCTTCAAAATAACATATACATTTAGATATTAGAAGTTAACTGATACAAGTAACGGAAATTAAAAAAATAAAAATACTAGGGGTGAGCAAAAGGAAAAATCCGACCCTACCCGATCATTACCCGACCTGACCCGAGAACCGATCAAACATAAAATACAAAACCGATTCACTACCCTAAATATAGGGTCGGTTCCGGTTCATAGGTCCAAGTCAGGTTTCACCATGAAAAGAACCGAGAACCGACTCGACCCGGCCCTATTTTATATGAAAAATTGGAACCGATCTAAATATCTAGGTATTTGGGTTCGGGTCGGGTTAGGTATATTTTCGATTCAGTTCTCAGTTATTTTTGGTCTGGACCTAAACTTGCTCACCCCTAAGGCTAGAGGGTATGGTGATGGTCCTCCAAGGGAGGATGATCCGCCACGTAGACGCCACGTCATAGTCCTCCCAAGGATGGTCCATCCCACAAAAGTAAAGGGTATGGGAGAATGGTCCCACTCTATGCACTATGTACAAGTAGTAATGCCTAATGTACAAATCAAACACAAACACAAACAAAAGGGGGCCAACCATATTGGATCGTCGCACACGTCGTTATCTTGCCGGTGAGGACGGGGACGTGGGGGGCGGGATGGTGTTGATGGCGACGCCGGACCTCGACGGTATAAGGACGTCCCCCATACCGCATAGCCTAATAAAAACAAGCAAGCTGCTATTAGGTGTATCTTGGCCAATCATTTGTGATATATAACTTAAAACCAAAGTTTAAAAACATGTAACTTAAAAATATGAAAATCACTTCAAAACCGTTCAACCAATCAATTAATTATATAGTTCGGTACCTTTCAAAAAAAATTATATAGTTGGGTGGGCCATCCCACTTCTCAACGTCTATTTTCCTTTATAACCCATTTCAATATCCAACCAACCATTCAGTACCCGATTGGGCTCTCCAACCCAAACCCGCCACGGGTTGGGCCACCGGGCATGCCTCCACCACCCGCTATGCCGCCGTCATCCTCCTCCGCCCTATACAAACAAAAATCATGGTCACCGGACGTTCACCGGAACGAGGAGTGGATGCGGCGGAAGGGGAACCATCTTCACCGTCGTCGCCGGAAAAGCAAAAGCGTCACCGATGAAGATATCGATGAGCTTAAAGCTTGTTTCGAGCTCGGGTTCGGGTTTGATCATTCTTCGCCCGAACCCGATGACCGGCTTTCCACTACTTTTCCCGCGCTGGGATTTTATTATGCGGTGAACAAGCAATATTATGATACTATGACCAAATCTTCATCGGTTTCGTCATCATCTTCTTCTTCTTCGGTTTCGTATCCGTTAGCGGTTTTGGATTCGGATTTATCTTCTCCATCAAGAAGCCCTCATACTATAATTAATCGCGGTAATTACTTTTATTTTGACACTGAACATCCTGTTCTGCTCTAGTAGAATATTTCTGAAGCAGAACAGGATGTTCAGAAGTAACAATGCTTAGATTGTGTGAATTATTACCGGAGCACAACAAGATGTTACGTTTACAAATAACATCTTGTTCTGCTCGAATAAAATAAACATCTTGTTCAGCTCGAGTGAGATGTTACTCGAGTAAAACAGGATGTTTTTGTATCTTAACTGATTTTGTATACCATTTTTATGATTTGTGGGGTTGTAATGATGTGAAGGGGATAATCCGCAAACGGTGAAAACAAGATTGAGACAATGGGCGCAAGTTGTTGCATGTTCGGTAAGGCTATCGTCATCATCATCATGAAAAACAAAAGAATATACCAACCATGGTTAGATCAGCTAACCCAAGAGAGTAGTTTAAAGAAAGTATGGACCGACAAAGAGCAAAGCTTTGTTTGATTTCTAAGATATTTTCTTCTTTTAATGTCATAATGATGTGAATGTGAACCCCTCATCTTGCTTTTCAATAGTTTAAATAAATTGTGATCCTTTAGCATTGTTTATAAAATGTCTTCTTGTGAAAAGAAACTTCTAGGTTTTTCCTTGTATTTGGAGAACCAATTTGGATATTTTAAGCATGTTGAAAAAAAAACGTTAAATTGGAAATAAATAATCACCTAACTTAATTTGACTGATAATAATCCAAAGTCAGTTATTGGCCGATAATAATCCGAACTGGTCAATTGTTTTTGTAAAATAGTCCGCCGTTAAAATAGCTTAACGGAGTTAAGTTTTTTTTTTCCAAGTTACAAACCGATAGAGAGGGGGTCGGCGCCGCCCCACGACGTCCCTCGAACGACCCCGTAACTGAGTACCCTTAGCTTTGAAATCTTGAATGCAAAAACACAAAAACACCTTGAACCAAAAACACAAAGTAAAAGAAATACAAAATGGACCATGAGCTTAAATGCTCTAATTTACCTATATGTTTATAACAAAACGAAATGAACAGTAAATGAACAGTACAAGGGTCTTTTTGTAAATTACATACATATTTCTGCCCTCCATATAAAACCCTCAACCCTGCCTTCACCCACCGTTGAAAGACAGACGCCGTGAGCTGCTTAACGGCGGCCACACATGTCGCCGCCCTAGGTATAGAAAGAGTGAGCCGACCATAGAAAAGAAAGGGAACTCCGGGGAGGTTCCGCCGACTGTGTTGGCACTTCAACCTTTTCAATGCCGTGAGGTGGTTTCCGGCGGCCACACATGTCGCCGCCCTTCATTTCGTTTCGCCATCATAGATACCGACCGGTTGTGACGGTCTCACACATCATTCCACGCTAAAGGATGGCGGCGGCTAGGAGGTGTTCCGGTTACCGGAACGTGTACAGGAGGCGGAGGTGTTCCGGCAGAGGGGATTTGGTTCAACACGGTAAAGATGACTGTGAGATTTATGATGTCACTTTTTCAGTTAGAACGAAGACAACCTGAGATCCGGCTTGAACGTCACTTTTCCAGTTAGTGAGCCTGGGTTTCGACTTTAGGTGACGGTCACCCCTTCGACGAAGAACCGACGAAGTTTAGGTAAGCATTTTTTACCTGCAAAATGTGATGATAATGAAGATTGTCGATTCATGGTTTAATTTTTCTTTTGCTAAGCATCCGAGAAAGGTATTCTTTGAATTCTTTGCTTCGAAATTGGAGTAATCTTGATACAAGTTGAACTTAGAATTTATTGCGAGTTCCATGAAATTTATTGCACTTATTTATTGAATTTTGATTTAATCTCATGGTGTGTGTTTCTTTTAAATTGTGAATTTCATTGGTAATATAATTGGGATTAGGGTGTCGGCAGCACTAGCGGGGACTCAATTCGGTGACCCTATTCCCCGATCGGGAACACCGCCGCCATCACCGCGGGGACCCAAATCGGGGAATCGGGGAGAAGTCACCGCGTGAAGGAAGGGGGAGAGTGTGGGCCACCATCTTTTCAAACCAATCAATTGTTTCTTTTTTTTTTAATAAAAAAACAAGTTACCTAATAGGGGAGTGCCGCCATCAAATTGGGGTGCGAGGGGAGTTTAAGAGGGGAGTTGACGTGGCATAAACGTATTGGGTGTGCGTAAGAGAGGGGACTCCCCTAAGAGGGGAGTGCCCCTCTCACCCTTATGGGGTTGGTGATTTATGCTGTAAATCGAGTTAAATCAATCATCTGTTTGCTTACATTTATTATTTATTTGTTAGTTGGCTATTTGGAATGTAATTATCTGTTTAAAACATAAAAAAGTTAAAATGGTCCTTTGGCTGCGACAAGAGCATTTTCACCGTGTATATATGTGTATTTTGGTTGTTTTGAAAGGATACATTTTACAAAACCACCTTAAGACTTCATATGTTGCTTTGTATTTTTTTATTCAAAAAACCATTAGTACGTTTGGGTCATTTTGAACTTTAATTAAAAGCTTATGGGCTATTTGGGTTAAGTGTTATTTTTATAACAGGTGGAAATGGATTGAACAAAAATTGAGAAATTAGAGGCGCGGGTAGAACGGGTCATAAATGGCATGGGAAATCTTGCCCTACCTATTACAACTCATCCCAAAAACCATTGGAAGGTTATTAAAGCTATTTCATGATGTAGTTTCGTTGATTTTCCTCAAATGACCAAATGAGAAGGTATTTTGATATGTAATAAAAAATTGTCAATCGAGAGTATTTTGGTGTTCTTTCAATTGCAACTCTTGCTGAGTAATCTTGATAGTGGAAAGTTGATGAATATTAATTTTCTTTTTCAAATAATTTTTTTTAAGCCAACTCAAGGCAAAATCCGTTGCGACCCATACCCGCTTTGACTTGAACTCATTCTGACCCAAAGTTGAAAGTTGTGATTTAAGGTATTGCATGGTGGATTCGAGACTATGGTGGTGTTTGGTAACGGTAGTTCTTCATCGTCATTTAAACTTAAAAGCTTCGTCATTATTGAAAGATCTTGTATTCAAGAGTTGAATAGCTTTAGTAATAATTCTTCCCCGGGTGAGTGGATTCTTTGTTGAGCAAGATCAAACCCCAAGAGTACATTTTATTGAACTTATCTACATTATATGGACTCTTCATGACATCATTCGGTAACTCTGCATTGAAGGTGTATATACTTCTTTGACGTTTTGATATACGCCTTCATCACTGAATCGTGTGTGCGTTTGTGTATATATTCAGTTAATTTTTTTAGTTGTTTGACAGGTGCCGCAACACGGCGCGGGCTAAAACCAACTTTGCCCTCACGCAACGCACGGCACTTGCTACTGCAAGATGAGAGCTAAAGGAGCAAAAGTCTACTAGGTTATTGCACTTTATGCTTTTAAAGCTTTACTCAATTTATATTGATGCATGCATTGTCAGAAATTTATTTTGACTGTTAAGGTCAAACTTGGCCTATTTAAAATCTGAAATATTTAAGTTTAGCGACCTTTTTAAAGAAAATTATGATAGTTTAATGGATTTTTTTTAGTAGCTTTAAACAGAAAGTGTTTGTGCTGATTTTGTATAAAAAAGCTAAACAAATTTGGAGTTGAAAAAGTCATATGTTGACCTAAAAGTCAAACTTAATGTTGGGATTTACTAATTTTTAATCTTTCAAGACCTGAACACGAAAGGGGCCATATAAGAATGCTGACATTTGATGAACCACCTAGCAACATTTATGTAAGTAGCGATGCTCTACTTTCAATTAAGGGTGTGAATTTTACCTGCATGAGTTAGTCTAAATGGTTCGGGTCCATGGACATTCTTACCTAAAAGGGAAGTGTTCATGTCAACTTGATAGGTTCACTGGTAGACCCGTTGAAGCCGTCTATTATTTTTCTAGACTGTGTTTATGTAATGAATTAAGCTATTGAGGTATTTCATATGCCAAATCCCAAGTTTAATAGTTTGAAACTAATTGGCATATCTTAAATTAGAGATAATCGCTTCAAAAAGATGAAATTAACATGTAATTTTAGATTTTTTAAGTATTCACATGCAAAAAACAGCATGTGTTGGTGCCAACTCGAAAATACATTTGTGCGGCATGACGTTCGGGTTTGTGTCAGGTCCACCATCTTAACCCTCGAATACGACCCATTTTGCAATGCTATTCAATCTTCGACATAATGATTTAGCTTCTGAACAAATATTTATGTTGTGCAGATTAATTCGAAGAAAAAAGCCGCAAGCATGAACTAAATTGAAAAACGCACTGTTGGTAATCGCGCAACGCGCGACGGCGAATACTCCTAGTTTACATAAAATAAAATACAAGACCGTGAACACCCATACTAAGTGGTTTGGTTCAATTTAAGGAATAGAAAGTCGAAAGGAGGGCACTATCGTCATTTAATTGAGGAGTTTGGGCTCTTTAATATCCGGTTTCGGGCAACGGATCTAAAAGTTTTTTTTCTATCGCGTAGTTTCTAGGTGTATGTTCGGGTCGGACATCGGTGATTCGATTCGGGTCGGGTCGGGTCAAACATTAATATCAAATAAAAAACGTTCTCAAACAGTAAAACATAAACATTGTTTAACAAACAAATTAACAATTTCACCCCTAATTTCAACCTAAATCACATAAATTGAAGCCCTAAATAAATTAAACCTAAGGATAAAACACATACCTCGAAGATTGAAGAAGCACTAAATCGATTCCAGCCGTTGCTTTCTGCTCAGCGAAGATCGAACAACACCAGCTAGCCCACTGCCCAGCGATTTTGGTTTTCTTTCTGTTCAGCTGTTCCTTTTCTTCTTCTTCTTCTGTTCAGCAACCTGGTAATCCAATCAACAGATATTGGGTTTTTTTTATAGAAAGGGTATTTGGGTCATTGATTGGGCTTTTAGTTTTGGGCTATAATAAACATAACAATATGATTTGGGCTGAAACTGAATAGATCTGATTTGGGCTATATAAGTAATTTTTTTTTTATAAAACCGGGGGGTCGAAAACGTATATACATAATTTTTTTTAAAAACCATTGGGGGGGGGGGGGGGGCAAAAATGCATATACCTAAAAAATTCTATACGAAAAGTACATACGTAACACTACTGCGCGAAAAGCTCGGGGGGTCGGGCGCCCCCCGGGCCCCTATCATCATGCGCCCCTGGTTTCGGGTAAGATCGGGTATTGGAAAATCGAGTATTGAGAGAAACCGGGTAGGGTTCGGGTACGGGTATTAGGAAAAAACCATACCCTATGTACCCGGGTAAGGTATGATCGGGTTCAGCTATAACCGGGTATTAATACCTGGTTTTAAAAATATAAGGTTTTTTTTTTTTAAATTTGGTTTGTAGTTAGTAAAAATAAGTAACAATAACATAAATTCCCTAAAAAATCGGGTATAAAAAAACCGGTATCGGGTATAGGGTATAACTAGTTTCGGGTATTTTCAGGTATAAATCGGGTACGGGTATTGAGTTCAAAATGTATACCTTCTCCATACCCTAAGGGTAGAGTCGGGTTCATTTACAGGTATAAAATACCCAAGTACAAAATAACTGGTTCGGATTTTTTCGCATGTCCGGTTCCGGGTTCTTTGTGCGCCTCTATTTGTGAAGAATCATTAAAATGGGCAGGAACTCCGGATTACAGGCATTTCATTCATGTTTACGGATAACGGAAGAGGCCCACCAAAGTCCAAAAGGACACAAAAACCATTGTCACAATTTTTTATGGAGTTGGGCTAAAAGCACTTTAGCCCAAGTTTAGATCTTCAACAGAAATCTTATTATAATGAATTATTTTTATGTTTTTAAAAATTATCAAGCAGAAAACTAATACATATATTATGGTTACATTACTACAAATAAACTTTATGAATTTTTTTAACATAACATATATTTATTGCTATTTGGTTTATAAACCGGTCGATCCTGTGGATCGATGTCAATGGTCAACAAATGCATACTAGCAACATGTGAAATGTCTTGGCATGTATGTACTCGGTGACAATCAACCTTCCCTTAAGAATGGGAGCGGCCGTTAACATTAAAACGTAGAAGATACTGAAATTACTGTTGTAAGACCAACACGGCCAATGAAAACCAGTCGGTTATAAGAAAGCACAATTGGATGACTTACTTATGTGTGAGTGTGTCGTATCTAGCCATGCACAACCAACAACTTGCGTTGAAGTGATACAAGTGGGTACGGGGAGGTGCTTTAACTATGTTTGCATTATTACTAGCAGCGTTAGTTGTGTAAGTAGTTTATATTCTTGTTACTTCTGTTTTTAGTGTGTATAAAACATTAGTTGTGTTTAAAACAACTTGTGAACAAATTTCTTACATGGTTTATATATATAGGGAAAGGTTTAAATGAGAACGCTAAATATTGTTAGAACCGTGAGAACGAATAAAAAAACCACGAGAACTTGGTCAAAAACAATTCAAATTCAAAAAAAAAATTACACTTATTATTATAATTCGAATACAATATTAAAAATTTATATTACACGTTCAAATTTACGGTGGATTTGTAAATAAAGAAAATTTACACATGTGTAAATAATCTAATAAGAGTGATTTTGAGGGATTAAATGAATTATTTGATGTTGTAAATTCTATTTTTGATGTTGTATCTTAATTACAATGAGGTTTGTATTAAAAAAATGGTTTTGATTGGTTTTTTCGTTCGTTCTCACGTTTCTCGCAATATTTAGCGTTCTCATTTAAACCTTCCCCTATATATATATATATATATATATAGAGGAAGGTTAACGTACATTACGACTTAACGTACATCACGTACGACAGGTAATTACGCACGTTCATTTTAAAATCACGCACGTTATAACTCAAAAATCCAAAATCACGCATGTTGAAACACAATAATCACGCATATTGAAAAAATTAATCACGCACGTTGTTGTACGTGAAGTACGTTAAGCCGTAATGTACGATATATATATATAAACGGAATCAAGAGAAAACGCCCTAAAGTGTGAGAACGGCGAGAATGCATCTAGATGGAACACGTGGCGCTGGATATAATCAGGGTGCGAGGGGTTTTTTGTCTTTTTAATCTTCTTTTTTCCCAATTTCGTGTGTCACATGCTGCTTCATTTTTGGCGTCTAAGATTATTTCGGCGTTAATTAAATTCATTAACTACTTGGCGTTTTACTGTTTTTTTTATTTGTCTCGGTGAATTAATTGTTTTTGTGTCACATAGAATTTTTTTTTGGCGTTATGGCGTTTCCTAAGTCAATTTTTTGGCGTTCGTGGCATTGTTAATAATTCATTACCATTCATTAATATTTCTTAAGATTACAATACGACGAAATCAAAACAAACTAATAGTCTTCTGTGTATAGGATTACATCAAAGATGTACCCATCGCTTTGTTCCTCACTTTCTTCAGATTCATCATCATCATATTTTGCATTGGCGTATAACGCCATCATCTCGTCTCTTCTTTGCTGCAACCTATACTTAAATATCATTACAACCCTAGATCTTGCATCGTTTGAAGGTGCTAAATCACAGAGTTGTTCAAGGAGATATAGCCTCTCTGTCTTCAACATTTCCTCCATCGGCAATGAATATTCCACCCCGTGTCCATAAGTCACTTCAACCGTTTCTGCTTCTTCATGCACCACCCAACTGCTAACTATTGGTAGAGGAGTATCGTCAATATCATCATCATCATCATCATGTTCTGCTGGAAATTTTCTCTCCAATCTTCTTATTACCGTTCGAGTTCTTTCACAACCGTTGGCCATTGGAACCCCAGGGGCTCTGAACCCCTTCATCCATACTAAGTATGGCTTTGATTGTCTTGACCTTCACCCTTCTCCTATCAAGAACTTTAGGATGAAACGTCTCTCCGACCTTTCAAACCTCCATGCAATAACCTTGGCCATTTGTTTAAGTTTTATGGCGTTTTGGACAATATGTGGCGTTTTAGATAATCTATAGAGTGTTTAAGTTGTTTTAACATGTTCTACTTTTATAATGAGTTTTTTCCCACGCATGTAGGATGCAGCCTATAAAGTGACATGTGATTATGGCGTTTTGAAAAGATAAATAAATTCCACAGGTAATTATGGCGTTTTGAAAAGATAAATAAAATTAATTTCCCATGGAGTGGCTTTTAATATAATAAATGTTAGTAATAAAGTTTCCGTCGCTTCAGTTTACTGTTTTGTAATTACTGTTTGTTCAGCTTCATCTGTCTATCGTTTCAGTTTACTGTTTGTAGTTACCTTTTCGAGATTTTGGCGTTTTGTAGTTTTAATGGGGTTTAGATAAATATAGCACTTTGTTCTATTCTCTTGTACCTTGTTTTATACTTTTTTTTTTTGAGTTTTTAATAATACTTGTCAAAGTAATTTTATTATAGTTTGGGAGTTTTTGACGTTTTAAGGCATGATGGTTTTTCACAAGCATTTGTCTGTGTGTCCTTTTATTATATTTTTTTAGAGAAATAATGTATTTGTTCTTAGCTGAAAATTACATAACAAACAACAGAAAAAGAAAATAAAAAAAATAGAAGCAATTCATCTTCAAATCTTCACTGTCACCAGTCTCTTTCTTCTTTGAAACTACAAGAACCGTTACCAATATATGGCGTTTTTGACTTTGGTATGATTCACTTGTTTTTTTGTTGTTGAAGTAGCTTTTTTTGTGGATGTTTGGAAACACAAAATGACTTAGGTTTTTTGTTTGAAGTTCATCTTTATCTTCATCTTCATCTCTATCTTCATCCCACTCTTCAGTGTCCTCCGTCTCTTCTTCGTGCCATTCAAATATTCATGAAGAACAAAGCACAGAAAATGACATTTGTCTGTCATCAGTATCTCTTTCCTGAAGATTTGTCCATCTTATCCAGCAAAATGTTATTGAGTTACACCTCACCTAGCCCCCCCCCCCCCCCCCTCAAAATAAATGCTAAAAAAGTAAACCATAAAGTTAAACCCCCCAAAGACGTAAAAAAAATCTAAAAGATACACAATTTTTTTTTAATATTTTTGTATTAAAAAATAGTTTCTTTTCGTCATAAAAAAATTCTTTGTGTGTTTTTTAGATTTTTTTAGGTATTTTTTATTGTGTTTACATTGGTTCTCGCGGTTCTCGCAATAAAGGGTGGTTCCTAACGGATCCTTCTCATATATATATATATATATATATATATATATATATATATATATATATATATATATATATATATATATATATATATATATATAGGATCGAGATTAATGGAAAACCATTCCGAATTGTGAGAACTTAGAAAACTCGACCTTTACATGCGAGTTTTGCCCCCATTTTTTCACACCCTTACATTAAAATTTTTAGTAAGACTGCCGTAAAAAAATTAAAAAAAATCCGAAGATGTGTTTTTCAGCCCTTACAGCAGCCGTAAAAAGTTAATGACATAAATATGAAATCACTTTTTACAGCGTTTACGGTTGTCGTAAATGAAAAAAAAAAACTAGTTTTTTTTGGAAAAGTTGATTTTTTAGAATTTTTGGCAAATTTTTTTTTTAAAAAAAAACCCGAAAGATGTGCATTAGCCCGGAGGAATTTCAAGTCGACAAACAACTTTTCGGCAACCTGTCAAGATCGGCACGCCATGAAGGAATTTCAAGTGCGTTTAGTAAATCCCAAAAACTTTAGTAATTGTTTGTCGACTCAGAAAATCATTGTAGGAGATTTACTAAACGCACTTGAAATTCCTTCATTCATTCACTTAAAAAGCAAACAATGGTGTAATTGGCTGATAAAAGTTTTACATGCTTTCTAGATATTTTTCTGGAATAACTCCCAAATATAATAAGTTTCTATTTCATTATACAAAGTTACAAACAAAAGAACTAATGTGTCCAATGGAAATAAAAATACAAAATAATGGATGTTCAAATAATTCTGTGTTGTATACATTAGTCATTACATGTGGTTCATGTATGTATAAGAATAACATGCAAGCAAAAGAAAAAAATGATGTGACGAAGAATGTCAGTCTTCTTGTTCAGTTGCTCAATGCGAAACTTGGCGGTTATAGACAAGAGGGTTAAGTGCTATAGTATTGTGGTATTTGACAATAATGTAAAAACTAAAAGGATTAACTGTCAATTCAAAAGATGCAAAACTGATGCATTGGCATACCAAAGAGTGTAAAAGAGATGAAAAAAATAAAATAAAATAAAATAAAAAGACATATGATTAGTTCACCTCACTAGAGGAATTTATATTCTAGGTTGGAATATTCCGCTGAGGAATTGAAAAATAGAACTTGAACTTAGTCCAAAGTTGAGTAATCCATGATGATTGACATCCTTTCATGGTTCTGTTGCTATAGAAATAAACAAGACGATTGAGGTGGGGTGTAAGGTAGGGCTGGGTATGAACGGTTTGGAAGATGAGGTTAGATCGTTGATTAATGGAGAAGGAGACATGGCGAATCTTAGATGAATTTACTATCACTAAATTGCAGAGGTGTGGGAGCTGGGGGAGGGGGTTGAGAAAATTAATTGGATTCGTTCGATTAGGAGATCTAATAATATTCATCTCTTTTGCGGTCAAGAAAGGAAGGTCCGATGGCGTTTTCTGTATTTGGGATCCGGCGATGTTCAATTGTGACCGGGAAATAAAAAATAAAAATTTTATTTTACTATCTGGGTTATGGTCTGGGATCGATGACAAAGTCAACTTTGTCAATGTGTATGCAGATTGTGATGTTGTTGATAGGAGCTTTGTGGGCTGGGTTATTGGGCTCTATGTCAAATTTTCACAGTTGGTGGGTCTTTTTAGGGGACTTTAATGAAGTCAGATGCAAGTCGGATAGGTTGTCGGGTAATGGGAATGATTCGAGTATGGATGAATTCAACAATTTTATTAGTACGGCTGGCCTTATTTAATACAACATGGGGGGTCGCAGGTTTACATGGATGTGCGACGATGGCAAAAAGATGAGCAAAATTGACAGGATTCTTGTGTGCAAGAACTTTATGAGCGGTTGGTCTTGTGTGTCTGTGATGGCTCTACCGAGACACTTGTCCGATCATTGCCCCATTCTCTTTATTGGAAAGGACTTGAGGTTCGGGCCGATCCCCTTTAAATTTTTAACTCATGGTTACACTTATCAGATTTACAGCAGGTTGTGGAGTCCTCATGGCATTCTGTGCCTTTAGTAGGCTCAAAAGAATTGGTGCTTATGAAAAAAATTAAAGGTTCTAAAAGTCCAGATTAAAGCTTGGAGAAGGGCCTGTGACATGGATGAAAAACACAATAAGTCTTTTCTTTTGAATTTGATTGAAGATGTGGAAAATAAAGCTGAAGACGGCATTGCTTACTCGCTTGATTTATTGAACCAAACAAATGCTAAAAAGGAGTTAATGGAGATGGATTACCTTAAGAGGCTAGATATGATGGGCGAGGGTCATATGGGATGTTGATGCTGATGAGAACAGTAAATTTTTTCATGGTACGGTGGATGGGAATATTGTGAGAACGAGAATTAACGGTTTAACCATAAATGGTCATTGAGAGATTAATCCGGATAAGATAGAAAATGAGATGTTTAGCTTCTTTGCTAAAAAGTTTAATGGCACACATATTGTTTGACCTTCGTTTGATAATATTTCCTTGTCAACCTTATCCGAGGAAGACAAACTTTGTCTTTAAAGGCCGTTTCACCCGAAGGAGATCAAGAGTGCAGTTTGGGAGTGTGATAATGATGAATCCCCCGGTCCCGATGGCTTTACATTTAAGTTCTTAAAGGCTTTTTTGCAAAGTGATAAAGACTGATTTCATAGGATCCGTTAAAGACTTTGAGAACTATGCCAAAGAAGTTTGGAGGGCTTGGCGTTGGGTGTCTTAGAACAATGAAGTTGGCTCTTCTTTGGAAATGGTGGTAGAGGTGGAAAATGGAAAGGGAAGCGCTATGGAATAGATGTATTAGCGCTATTCATAATGTCAAAAGTATTGAAGATGGTAACATGGCCTTGAAATCAATTAGGGGTCCGTGGCAAATTATTTATAACATTGCGGGCGACATTTTGGATTTGGCGTTGATGCAAACTCTATGTTTTTAAGATCAGTTGGTTGTGGTAATCATACCAGGTTTTAGAGAGATGCTTGGGTGTGTAGGCACTCTTTAAAAGATATATTTCCACAACGTTATGATTTGGATTCTGCCAAAGCATGTCTAATTGAGGAAAGGATCGTATGTGAAAACTCTCAATTTGTCTCAGTCTCGTGGAAGTGGAGAAAAAGGAACCTTAGCAACATCGAAATAGAAGAAATACAAGAGTTGCAAGAGTTGTTATCTACTTTTCCGTTTCGCTGCGACACAAATAAATAGATTTGGAAGGCTGATGCAATTAAAGGTTTTTCTGTTCAGTCTGCCAGAAAGTTTCTCGAGCAGGCATCTTGCAGGTCGGATAGTAAGGTTGGCGAATGGTTAAACTTTTTGCCAATAAAGGTGAATTGTTTCATTTGAAGGCTGCTGCAAAACAGGGTTCCGATTGCATCTAATCTCATGGCTCGGGGTGTTTTGGTTAATTCGGGCTGCTGCGTTGATTGTCCAGGTGTCCAAAAATCGGTGGAGCATGCTTTTTTGGAGTGTCCGTTTGCCAAGGAGGTGTGGAAACGGATTTCTTTATGGGCGAAGTGGGATTTTACGGGTTTCACATGCCTTAATCAAATGTTTTCTCAGATTATATATGACAATGTTGGGATTAGGAAAATGGTTCTGCTCGGTACGATATATACATCCATTTGGCTACTTTGGAAAGACAGGAATGATAAGGTTTTTCGGATAAACAAACGATTAGTTGACAAGGTGTGTGATGAGATTGTTTGATCCTTGTTTAACTCGATTATTCATAGGTCGAAACACAACGATTGGAGCTGGGCGATGTGGTGCAATGAACCGCTTAACTGTGCCTAATCTTCTGTTTTATTTTCCTTTCTCTTGTTTGTGAGCTTATGTGTGTTATTGTTTCCGGTGTTTCTTCGCTGGAGGATTTTTTATTTTGAGTTTCGATAATTTTATGTCGTTCTAGAAAAAATAGGTGCACACAAAACGATAAATAATATGACGGAATCTAGTATTTCCCTAGATATAAGTGAAGTGAATCTCTAAATAACTATTCAAATTTTGAATTATAGCTTCAACTTTATTTGTCCATGTGTGCTTTAGTAGAACTACTTACATTTCTTGTGCAACAATCAATGGCTGGCCTACAGCCAAGCTTGGGGCGACCGTGCCGTGTAAAAAAATTGATGTATTTATTTTTTTAAAATCCCAATCGTCCTCTTTGAAGTGTATGATTCAGCTCTCCAGCCCTGCCCCACCCTCTCCAATAAGTAAATAAATTCTGGATCCGCCACTAGTAGCAACAAAAGTGACTATCAGGGTTTGACTTCGTCCATGATGTATGAGTAGATATTAAGGAAGTGCATTGACCACATATCACTATGGTCGACCTTTTGATTCTTCTGTTTGTAAGAAAGATGGTAGGGTTAAGAATTTGTGGGGGATACATAATATAAAAGAAAAAAACAAATGGTTATCTAATGTTGAAGGCGAAATGACAAAAATGTCCATCGCGTGGATGGCACATGATGGGAACTTAACAAGAAGAATAGATGGGGTTAAATGAATGGACGGAAATTGCAAAATTTTCAAAGTATGTAGTGCTTTTGGCAAAATTTCAAACTAAAAGGACCAAAACAACAAATCTAACCAAATCTTAGAGAACAAAAAAAAATAGTTTACTCTAAAAACTATGTCAGTGTTTATACCGACTCCACCCTCCACAATTTTGTAAAGTTGATTCAAATGATTTTTGTAAATCCATTCTTCAAACTAAGTATAGGTCGTTGCATACTTTCTTTAAAAACACCGTGTAATTCTAATCTTCCTTCCTGCGTAATTTGATAAGTTTAATATTATCTTCTTCAAACTACAAGAATTAATTTTGAAATTAGTTAGATTATCTCCTACTTTTTGTAAACCATCCAAATCTTTTGTATCAATAGGTAAAAGTAAAAAAAAAATCGTCTTGTTTTGAGGCTGCCATATTTAACTTGTCATCATGAAAATGTTGAAGACTTGAGCTAATCGAAAGGAAGTGGCAATGTTGACTTCCAAATGTCCAGATTCAAAAACTGTATTCATTTTAGAAAGCCAATTCATACATCCCAAAATATAACCGACTCTAATACTCAACAAATATATGTAATGATTTAATGAGAATAAGAGGTGATTAGACTGTTTTATTTTTTATTTTTTAATGTAGAGTTAATTACACCATTAGTCCCGGGGATGGAGATCGAATCCGCCTTCAAGTCAGGAAACCTTACCAATTCTTTTCAAGGGTGTCCGCAAGGACACACGCAACCTGGATACACATCAAGATGATGGACCTAACAAGAAGAAGATCTGCACCTTGGAAACGCACATCATCTAGGGAGGTCGGAAGAAACCACGCAATAACAACAACAACAAGAGGCAGCACCCACAAACCGCCAACTGGTGGGAGCAACTAGTCATTTTCCCTTTGGTGTAGAAAACCAACTGATATGATGTGTGTCATACCCCAAACAATGTCAGTCGCTTATCAGTGCCATGCATGCCTCACTAATGTCAGACGTCACATCATACTCACCTAACATTGTGCAAGTTGTAAGATTTTGAACTTTCAAATACTTGCCATTCACCCTCTAGTTTCTCTACTTTCCCATACGCACATTGCAATGCGTAATAAATTCATACGCACACACCAATGTGCTCGTTTTTAGTACGCAAACGCACATATACATACACCTTTTCGGTACGCAGACGCCGGTATGATAACTTCCAAATGCGCGCACGCTAGGTGCACTGTATGACCACACACGTACCAGCAGCAACAAAGAAAACCAAACTCATCTACTTCAGAGTTCCACCTGCTTACTACCGTACGCAGAAACAACACTAGACTAAGGGGACTTGAAGGGGTATGGTCTCAAATGTCGCGCACGACGCGACGCGATGCAACTCAACCTATGCGTGCGTATGACTATACACATAGACTCAAAAAAACTCAGTTGGTTCCAAAGATCCCGCGCTGGTCACTCTCATAGGCATGCAACTATGCCAGCTAGCAGGAGACAACCAGTAGAGTTAACAGTAGCCTGCAGCCAATCAAATGCGCCTTGCTCTGTGTTAAACAATCCTCACAATGATAAATCATGTCGGGGACAAGAAGTACAAGGGAAAATAACGTATAGCCAATTTGCTTGTGTCATTTCACTGCTCCATGATCTCCACCAAAACCTGATGACAGACGAGACAACAAGTACGTTTGGAAAGCAACATGTAGCCAATCACAACGCATGGACGTACTCTCACATTTGCGCACACTACCGGTCATGGCAGAGCGCACCAAACGGATATTCCCTTGAAAGCGAGTCTGCACAATGAGTCCATCAACCCAATTCCTTCTCCAACCTTTCGGCTATAAATTCCAACCTCTACCAAAGGTTTAAGGATCGAATGTCTCGCTTTCTCACTCTAAACACACATTTATTTCCTTCTCCTTTGAAAAAACAACTACTTATTCTCACGTCGGAGCCTGGTTAAGAAAAGAAACACCCCCCTTCACATTTAACGAATAACGTTGTTCGGCTTTAATTTCCTCTATTGCTTGCTTTCTTCTCAGTAAAAACATTGTAAAAGTACTTACTTTCATCTATGTTACAACTTATTTTGTGTTCCTAATCGTAGCCAAAAAATATATATGTAAATTCTATTCTATTTTTTTTAATGGCAAATCTTACATACTCCTAATATACATCAAATAAATACAAATCTACTCTTTGCTTAGAGTTGAACTCAATACCTCCCACTAAGAAAAAAGAGTCTCTACAAAGTAAGCTAGCCCCATATTGACATATATGTGGTATATTTACTTCTATTTCTATAAGCATATCAATTTTTATAATATATTCGTAAACTAGATTAAAAAAGAAACTAAACACACACTAATCCTACTTTTAATCTACACCTTTTTGTTTACGACAATACTAGAATCATCAACCTTTAAGGGAGATACACCTTTTTCAAAACATTGATACGAACCAAGTCGTAATCAAATGATCCAAAGAAATTAGACGGAATCCAGAGAGAATTCAGACTCAATTCGTAATTTTTCATTCATATCAATTAACAAATTTAGAGCTCCTATATAAAGGAGAGTTACAACTAACAAAAAGCAACAAAATAGGAACATGAAGCATTACGTGGTATCATGGCATCTCATGATCTCCATTTATTCTAGCCATAACTTAAATATGTAAAATGGAAAAAACAACTTAATACTAATAATATGCAAGAATTCAATTGCCTATTCTACGTATGCGTGAATTCCGTGTTGACCAAGTTGGCTAGTTGTTGACCCGCTACCGGTACACATCAAACATCTTGACACCGTTAAGTTACAAGCAATTTATACTCTTAAATTTGATAATGTTAAATTTCAAAACACTTTACAGTTCACTTGTTAGATAACGTTATCGATTAACAAACAAACATTATTTAGATATTGAAAAGTATTTGGACCACATTTTAACAACGTGAAAACACACATGATTGTAAAAAAGTATTTTATATTGACTAAAACAGTTCGTTAAGTTTAGATTGTTCTATTCTTGTTTGTATATAAAATAAAACTTTTTAAAATAGTGATTGGTTGTTTAGAAGAAAAAAAAAGTAGATAACACTAGTTAATTTAATAGAAAAAAAAAACTTTAAATTGCCAAAATCGTCCCTGAGGTTTATGCGTGTTTGTCAGTTTCATTCGAAACAACTTTTTTTTTTTTGTAAAATATTGCCCTTCACTTTTGTGATTTTTTGTCATTTTCATCTAAATGTCTAATTTGTTTTTATATTTTCTGCCAAATATTTGGATAAAAAGACAAAAAAACCAAATCTTACGGACAAGTTTGATAAAAAAGTTAGATCTTTGGATGAAAATGACAAAAAATCACAAAAGTAAGAGGCAATATGGTACGAAAAAGTTGTTTTGGATAAAACTGATAAACGCACCCAAACCTCAGAAACAATTTTGGCAATTTACTCTTTACAAAATAATGGAATTTTATTATCATGTAGTTGGATGCTCTTATTTCACATATCGATGATGACTTAATCTCGTATCAAAAACATTAAAAAGGTAAAATAACACATCATCATACACAATCATACACAAAATAAAATAAAAATAAAAATAAATTGTGTGGTTTCGTGGATAATTGGCATACGTCAATTGACGCAATAACAATTTTCTGTTATGAGTATTGACTTGGTGTTAAAGTGGGACAAAAACTAAAGGTTATAACTAAGAAATGTTAGACAACGTGATAGTCCAATTAGTAAGAATAATTAATGGAGCACAAAACGTTTGACCATTATAACTTTATCTTTTTTTCTTGTATTGGTTGCACATAGTCGATCAATAGTTCTTTAATGCTTCTCATATTCCACGTCATTACTCATTAAATCAATAACATAAAAAATACCAATCATGACACTATGTGAGTAAATTTGTTTTTATAATTAGCTAGGTAGAAATACATGCTTGATTCAGTATGATAGTTATGAGCCAATCCTTGGGTCCATGACCACCCACGTTGCCTTACCATGAGGAATTCATGCATCACCCATGTTTTTATCCAATGAAGTATTTGTTACTACCCACGTTGTTTACTTCTGCATATTTGTTAGTTATGTTTTGTTTCCTCTATTAGGTAATGCCTGGTGGGGCGGAATGTAGGAGGATTTGTAAGAGATGGCGCTCTATCACACCATAACAGGCGGCGTTATGGGGGTGTTTTTTTGATGGAGTTGTGATGTGCATGGCGGCATGAAACAATTTTGAATTAAAAAATATGACTGTTGAACGATCAGAAAATTAAAAAAAAATATAATTCATTTTTAATATCTATAAATACTCCCCATATCTCCCATTTTTTAAAAATTCATCACACTCTCATTCCCTCTTCTCTACCTTTTTTTTTATAAAAATCTAGAAATTACTCCCACTTTCTTCTTAAAAAATAATAGGTTCCCCATCGGAAGATTCATTCCCCGATATTTACCGAAGATGTTTTTCACCCGAAGAAATCGCGGAGGAGGAAGAAGTGGTTACGAGTGCATGTTCTCTCGCGATACAAGCAATGGAACACGTTCGGCGTTCTCCTCCACGCCCCATTTTGAGGTGCACCTTTATCTAGCGAGATCGTGAAGCCGCGAACGAGCGATTGATAAAAGACTATTTTGATCCCGCACCGGTTCACGGACCCAATGTTTTTAGACGGCGGTTCCGGATGAGCCAAAGGTTATTTTTGCGCATTAATAATGATTTGGAAGCTAAGTATGACTTCTTTAAGCAAAGAATGGACGCGAGAGGATATTTAGGGTTCACCTCAATTCAAAAGGTAACTTCCGCTTTACGCATACTAGCCTACGGAAACACGTACGACATCAACGACGAGTACTTAAAGATGGGGGAGAAAACAACACGAGATACTGTGGAACAATTTTGCTATGATATTTCTTTTACTCACTTTTATACATTTATTTTTATTTTTAAGTACATCACTAGTAAAACTTTTATATATTTATTATATTTTAGGTATATGCCAGTTATAGGGAAAACGTTATTTTAGAAATCCTATTTGGAACGACCTTCAACAAATATACAAGGTGTATCTAGAAAAGCATGGAATACCCGACATGATTGGTAGCTTGGATTGTTGTCAATGGCGTTGGTATAATTGTCCAACCGCATGGCGATGTCAACATACACGGGATGACCAAAAGGGCCATACGACCTTTGGGTTTGGTCGGCTTTCTTTGGTGTAGCCGGGTGTATGAACGACATTAATACCTTCGAGTGTTCACCATTGTTAGAGAGCTACATTTCTGGAACGATACCAAAGGCCGGTTTTCATGCAAACGGGAACGACTACGAGCATGGCTGCTATCTAGGGGATGGTAAATACCCGGAGTATTCGAATATTGTTAAAAAGTTTTCTGAAACGTTTGATGCGAAAAGACAGTATTTTAAAAAACTACAAGAGTCTTCGCGAAAGGACATTGAGAGATGTTTTGGGTTCTTCAACAACGATGACATTTTATCAGAAATCCTTGTCGTATGTGGCATGATGATAGAATACGAATGGCCATGTATGCTTGCATCATTATGCATAATATGATCATAGAGGATGATGGAAATGCGATATACCAAAACTATTTTCCGGAAGATGTAGTTGAAGGAACCCAAGCAACAATGGAAGAGAAACTCGTAAATGCTCAACTATTGCGATCTAAGGATATACATAACGCGTTAAAAGCGTATTTGATCGAGCATGCTTGGGTGATTCGCCCAGACGAAGAAGATTCCGAGGAAGAAGAAGTTGAGAAATTCGAAGCCGGGAACTTTGAAAACATAGGTTTGGATGTTGGAGAAAACGAAGAGAAAGAAGGAGAGAATGACGATGAAGACGAAGAATAAATGTATTGTTTTTTTTTAGTGTAATGTTTTTTTTATTTTATTTTAATGTTTTTTTTTTATTTTATTCTAATATTTTTTTATTTAATGAAATAGTTTTTAATTTTATGAAGTTAGAAATTAATTAAAAAAATAAAAATTAATTAATTGAGTCATGATGAGGTAGGAGCTTTATGACTACGAGCTCTAGTGATATAACACCCCATAAAGCCTCTGTATGATAAAGCTCCTATATGACGTGGCGCGACACTTGTCACGCATAACGCCCCTAAAAGGGCTTTATGACTACACATGCCCTTAGGTTAGTGGGGTTAGGTTAGTAGATTAATGGTTTTAGTGGGTTAGTATTTCAGTTTGATTGTAAGAGCATTCACATCCAAATAATCAAATTTTGTGTGTGGTGTTTTTAAAATATAAAAAGTATAAAAATTGGTTGTGAGTGGAGGAGAGAGAAAATGTTACTGTTCATCTGTATATTTGGGGGGACACTGTTCACCCTCTATAATTTTTTAATATATTTTGAAAGTGGTTGTGAGTGAAGGAGAGAGAAAAGGTAATGAAAAGGGTATAAAAATATTATTTAATTGAAAAGGAGAGAGAAAATGTAGTGTTTTTTAGTGTAATTTAGGGTGAAAATATGATGGAATGGATGTGAATGCTCTAAGGCTCTATAAGCCACAATTAGTGCTAAGTAAAAGATAGGAATAAAGAAATGAATTAGTCACTTCCAAAAGTCTTGTTTTCTCTGAAGTTCTTATCTATTTTCTTTGGATCATTTAATTACGATTCGGTTCGTATCATATGAGTTTTTTTTAAGTATAAAATTACATACATAATTTTAGATTGTTAACTTTTTATTTAATGTTGGTATATAAAAAACATACATCTTCATAGTTATAGAGACGAGTCGGCTCGAATACGTGCCAAATATAAAATTAGTTTACGGCCCGGATTGAAGTTTACGAGTCAAGTGAGCGCGACTCGTATTCTAAAAGAATTTGAGTTTGAGTTGATTTTGTCATTTAACTTAGTTCAAGAGTTGGATGAGCGACACCTAGTAGAAAGTTAAGGACATTTATTTATGAATTAATAGCTAAAATGGTCCCTGAGGTTTGCTTACTTTTGTCACTTTAGTTCAAAATCCAAAATTTTTAAATCTGGGTCCCTGAGGTTTGCATTTTATTGCCATTTTAGTCCAAATTTCAAAACCCCCCTTTTTTTCCTGTTGCAATCAGCCTATTTTGTCCTTTTGCACAGAGGTATTCTGGGTTCTTGATCTGAGTTTGTTATAATAACTCATAAAAATGACCAAAATACCCCTGCACAAAAGGACAAAATAGGCTGGTTGCAACAGTAAAAAAATGAGTTTTTGAAATTTGGACTAAAATGGCAACAAAATGCAAACCTCAGGGACCCAGATTTAAAAATTTTGGATTTTAGACTAACGTGGCAAAAGTGAGCAAACCTCAGAGACCATTTTGGCTATTAACTCTTTATTTATTGAAAAAATAAGCTAACAACAATTCAATGGACTATCACCACCGATATATAAATATAACTAGGGGTATTCATTGTGTCGCGCGTTGCGCGACATTGTATGTTGGATTCATTTACTTACGGCAGCAAGCATTCGTGATGTTAATAACAACTGGCCATTAATTAATCATGTTGCTGTTTATACACACTGGTGTCATTAGCATGTAGTTTACCATTAGTTACAAGTTGTCCTAAAGTCATTCATGGTGCTACTTATATCCGTGGTGTAGTTAGTAGGCAGCCATAGATGTGTTGCTGGTTGAACTATGATTTGTTCAAAAGGAATGCCTTTAGCGATTCTAATTCCGGACCGCTATCCCACATTTGCTTCTTCTTTTTGGTGGCCAAAAGGGACATCTTCTGTGAATTGAGTTTATCTGCCAAACCACCTTTGCCAGGCCTTTTTGATGGTGGATTTGAGTCTGCAAGCGAATACATGCCAGATGTCATTATTTGTATCGTGTGTTTGTGTAATTTAATGTTTTTTTGTTGGCTTACCAGGGAATTCCAGTTGCCTCTTCGATGTCGTTTCCATGTTTCCAGTGTTCCCTTTCTAGGCTGGGGTTGTTAGGTGCATTTCCATGTCGCTTCTTTGTCGAACGGTCCACTTCGCCATGTCAAACACCCCGGTTCCACCATATGCAAAGAAATCCGAATTCCTAATTCGAACTTGTCCGCTTCGAATAATGAAAACCCATACGATTTACTTGTTTTAGCCCATTCCTCCACTTGGGCTAGTTACAGCCTGGTCATTCCAAGAGGGCCTGCCGGCCTGGTCCCTTTTTATGCCTTTTCTATTTTTAATATATTAAATTAACTTCATTAAAAATACATACTTCTAAAGTACAAGATAAGTTAAAAGTATTAAAAACTTGACAGTTTAATATGTGACGACTAACACTATATTTTTGTATAAAATATGCCACAACTTTGTAATATAAAGCATCAAAATATATAAGTTTACACGCATACTGTAAAATTAGATTACCTTCTTAAAAAATTATACATTGGACAAAAAATATACAAGTTTACATGTATAGGCCACTAAAAAAAGAGGTATACATATGCAGCTCAAGGGATTGGGCTTTTTGGACATAACATAGGCCAGGCTTGCCAGGACCGTTTGTGCATTGCTACATCTGAAAGTCGAACTCAGACACAAATGAGAATGATCAAGTATTGTACCTCTAAAATCTTTTTTACTCTTTAACGCCGTGTTGAACGCACTAAAGATATCAAGAATGAGAAAGCTAGAATCTTTGGTGTTATTGTTCAGCGTCGTCACAGCCTACTGCAACAATTGGTTATGGAAACTGGCTGTTGTATTCCGACTTTCATTGCATTGCTTGTATGATGAAAAGACGGTTTCTCTGGGGAGGCATCCTACCGGCTGTAGGCTAGTCACCAACACTCGTCGTACACCCGTATCATGAATTAGCTTCAAAACCTGTGCCATTTGATTGACAACTCTTGAAATGAATGGAGGCAGACCCTACATAAACAACCATTTTCTATAACATAAACATAGAATTCAGCTGCACATATGTAAGGAAATGAGTATATAGATTTGATTATTTGAAACTTGACATTGAGTGCTTTTTTTTTTTTTGAAACTTTACAATATTAAATACTTAAATATAAATAATTCAACAACAAACACCCATTAAGTATCTATAAATAGAGTCTTTAAACTTTGTTCACGGGTTGGCAGGCCGTCCGACACTAACCTAAAAATTTGACAATAGTCAATAAAGGAAGTACGATATCGAGGTTACCTGCTCAGAGCCACTTGTAGAAGTGTAAGTCCCATAGTCATTACCCGAGACTGCGACAAGAGTCAAAGATGCTTTTAAATCTCGAGTAATGTAGACCCTCTCTTTAATTAGCCCTTGAAGAAACCCAATCTGAGTGGTCATGTTTGGCTGCAAGTTGCTAGTGTCGAACACCCCGGTTCCACCATAAGGAAAGTTGAGTCCACCTCGCAACTTGTTTGGCGCATATTCTCTGAACTTATATGGCAACTTGTTTGGCACATAAGCGACATCAACAGCAAAAGAGGCACAACGCCTACATTTCAAGCATGATTGCTAACAGGAGAAACAAACGTCACCACGCAAAAGACAATCCAGATAACAGAATGACGTATTTCCAAATAAATATATGGCTACATACCAAATTTAAAGTAAAGTGTTAACCATACAAATAAAAAAACCCAACAGGCCAGTGAAGTCTTGCTAGTTAAAGCTTAAACAATGAATACAATGCTAAAACTTACTTTAGAGACTAAAGTGGATCAATTCATTTATCTTCGGAATTTGTTTGCCAATCGGACTTATCACAAATCGCGATCTAATTCACCTGTCAATTCACAAAACACCACCAATGATTCATGGAACAAACAAAGTGTTTAGAGAAAACAATGCCAAATTCTTGTAACAAAAACCTTCAAACTTATATATCTTCGATTCTCCTTTCGATTTCAAATCCAGAACTGTTAAAGCTCAAGAACATGAAGATGAAGCTCATAAGAAATCCTCTGTCCATATAATTTTTCTGCAAATAAAAATCATACAAAATCATTAATCAATCAGTGAATCAAGCAAATCTTCCGATTTATTCCTGAAATTCATAAACAAATTGAAAACAAAAAGATGACATAGAACCAAAATTCATCAACCGGATTGATTGTATCTGAAACAACTTCATAAAAATTAACTTTGCAATCTGAAAGTAATAAATTACACAACTTCAACATTTCGCTCACCTAATTCCTATCTTAGTCTTAAGCAAGGCGTTATAGACAGATTGTACGAAAAATGTATCATGCAAATACGCAATAGAGAGGATGCTTACCGGAGGATTTGCTGGACCTCGCCGGCGTCGTCTATTCGGTTCTGAGATACAAAACCATCTTCGTTGTTACCCAATAACCCACTGTTGCTATAGAGGGACGACACTGGTGAACGAATTGTCGAAACCCTAACCAGTTCTCCGTCCGCTTTGTCTACCTTTCTATAATACCCCGAGCCGCCGCATCCCCATCGTGAATCACCACCGTAGGCGGTGTTGAATGGTGCTGGTTACAGGCCGGGTATGGGAGAAGGGTGATGGTGGGTGGAGATGGTGGAGGTTTTGACGGATGGAGAAAGGGAGTGGTGATTTGGGGGTTTTGATGGGAGCATGGGGAGACGAAGGGGAAAAAAAAGTAAGACCAGGGGTGCAAGATGTACACATCTCAGACAACAAACCACTTTACTAAACACAATTATATGTACCAAAAAGAAAAACAATTACCATATATACACAATCAAAACGGCAGAAGGGGAAAAAGAACGAACCAAGAATTGCCATGTGGTACATTTTACTATTCATAAGGTTATGTTTTTAATATATAGGATAATTATCATTACAAGAAACATGAACACTTTTTATCTTATTGCAACACTTTTCCATTTGATGGTATCGTGGCGATATAATAAAAACACTACTGGGTGTCTTTTCTTCTTTAGTTATATATTATAAATGATATATTGATTAGACATTCATAACCATAATAATTGCATCACTTTCATTTTGCTTTAATCACCTCAATTACATGAGTCATCAATTTGATATAAAACGACAACATGAAAACCACAGGTGAATAATAATAGTTTAAGTAATTGACTAAATAAAAATAATACATGTATAAGAACATATATTTTTTAGTTAATTAGTAATATTTATGATTATTGTTGTGATTATTTAAATGTTAATTATGTGTTTACTTAGCTTAATGTAAGTATACGTCGTATGCCAATAGGTGATGGAGAAAATAAACAAATAAAATGTCCTCGCGTTGAACAACAATGAGGTGGAAACTTGTCAAGCATGCTTTATTAATCTTGATATATTTTTTTTAAATATCAAGTAAAATACAACTATTTACACCCTTCTCAAACCAAGCTCATGCTTACATCAAGAAAGCTCTTTAAAGTGTAAGTTGGATTTAAGCTTATTAGCTAATTAACTTAATAGTTAATACCGTTAGTTGACTCCGAATCAAATCAAACTCGACTCATTTAAAGTTTTTATTTTATTTCACTATGGTGGGTAGTTGCTTTTAGGTGCTTGTACACCTTTAGTATGTGCATGGCCTTTGCGCAAATAGCATTTGTTAGTTTGGCACATACATAAGGCAAGTGTTAGGAAGTTTCGAAGCAAATAGATAGATTTTCTATTCGTTCTGATGTGTTTGCTAATATATAAATATACACAAGATAACATCCACTCATGAAATAATATTAACTTAATTATAACTTTAGACCAAAACTAATCAAAACAATATCACGGGAAAACTCTAAAGCATGATTGATTTATATTTAATGGCATCTCTTGAACATTCCTCTCTTTAAATTAAGAAAAGCATTCCGATGACTTTTTCATAAAAAATATTTAGAAGAAGTCAAACGTAATTTATTTATTCTTCTCAAATGTCATATATTGTTTAAAACTAGAGTTTTGATCAAACATGACTCGTTTCCGAATAAAATTTGGTTGAAAAAATTGACCAACTGAAAAAACATACATAAAATAAGCACAAAAACGTATTATATTTTACTTGACTCGTTGTTGAGAAACATTTACGTTAAAAAGTAAACCAACTTAAATTTATACCGAAACAAACTTAAAAAACCACGTAAGAAAATAGTATTTTTTTTAAGATAAAGAATGATACCATGCGTTGCGGCGGCGTTAAAACATAAAGTAACTCGAACTTTATACCACCTAGTGAAAACGTATTATATGACTCGATTCATTTTCAAACAAAATTTACGACAACACGTAGATAATCTACGTCAAAACGTAAACTAAATTGGATCTATATCGACACATACTTAAGAAAAGCACGTAAGAAAATAATATTTTTAAGTTAAAGAATGGTATTGTTCGTGGCAGCGTTGAAATGTAAAATAACTCGAATGTATACCACATGGTGACAACATATTATATATGACAAACGTAAACCAACTAAAAACATACATAAAAATAAGCACAAAAACATATTATAGTTTATCTATGTAAAAAAATTAGCACGTAAAACTCGAGAGGGTCAAAATATATTTTACAAAGTTAGTATAAAGTCAAGTGATGAAAATGATAATGCTAAATTTTGAAAGTATAAAAAAGAAAAAAAAGCCACTGTAGCTTGATGTAATATTCGCTACAGTGGAATTTGGTTTCTCAATTGTCCCGATTTTATAGAACCTAGTGAAAACATATTATATATATTTGACAAAACGTAAGTTAATTAAAAACATATATAAAATAAGCACAGAAACGTATTATATTTTACCAATGTAAAAAAAATAACACGGAAAACTCGAGAGTGTTAAAATAACATTTTACAAATTAAAGGGTTTTAACGATAGAAGCAAAATTTCAAATAGATACAATAATATAAGAAACTAACATAATAAACTAACTTATTTAGTTTTCTAAATAAGAGTGATAGTTTCCCTAAAAAGTCCATATTATTATTTTTTATGTTTTGTGAAATGTCAACCATTTTGACTAGGACCGAGTACTCTAATTTTGTTTATTTTACACTTTTAAGTAAAATGTAGATTAATGACATACGTAAAAAGTATTTCAGGATAGATAGGCTTGTATATCAAATACAATAAAACCGCCATTTCAGATTAATAGATAAGCACATGCAATCATCATCTTAGTTCAGACAACCTATGATATTCAAGCAGTTTTCTAGCTAAAGAACTATGGTAATCGGTTGATAGTTAACATTTTCCGTTCAAAACATAAGTTGTGATGACCCAAATCACAAGAGCCCATTTTTCATCATTGCATATAAAACCGCCATTTCAGAAAAAAAAAAAAAAAAAAAGTAATCGGTTGATAGAGTTGGACTTCTATCGCACTTTGCTCAGCTTTGATATAAAACCGCCATTTCAAGAAAAAGTTATCTGTTGATAGAGCTGGACTCCTATAGCAAATGAACTAGAACTGACCGACACATTGATATGATTCCTGAACTACATGAAAAATGCTATTAACCAGTCATTAGATCATATATATGACAAAGTACAAACAATTGCAACAGTGTTAGGTAAATGTATGTAACGAGTTAACGCCAACCCGCGCGTTGCAGCGGGATTTTGATTATGAATGTTTTTTATAACGCTATATGAGATGCTCGATTACGACCACACTGTTTACATATTTTAATAAACTAAAAATAATCGCTAAACTCAATGGACCAATGTATCCATTCTTCTAGGTTTAGAAGACCATATTGCTCGATTATGACCACACCGTTTACAATTCCCTATTTTAAGTCATGTTTGATATTGTGTTAACCCTATTTATCTTATTGTAATCAAAATAAAAACTAACATAAAAACACATGTAATCAAAAATCATATACTTATCATGGCACGTTAGATATGGTGATTGTTGTTTTTTTTTTCACATAAAAGATAATAAATCTCTTGACAAAACCGGTTATTGTTCACAGTAAATAGTAAATAAAAAATAAAGAAGAAGAATCATGTTATACCAATAAAGCATAATACACATGTTACGGTGATTTCTATTGTTCAAATTAAACGAAACAGGTAATGGCTTATTCCAATAAAACCATCATGAGGCTAAATTTTTTGTTTCCTCAATTGGTTATAGTAATTCTTATGCGGGCGATTTTTTTCATCATTAGCAAACCAAATCTGAGTGATAAGCAAGATAAATTCAAAATAAAAAACAAACATATAAAACCTGAATAAATCGAGGTACCAAACGTCTTTCACACGTAATGAACCAAAATCCAAACCACGTCTACACCGAACGTACCAAATCGAAAACGTTCGTCTATACCGAAATCATTTAACCGTCGCCTGAAGCCAAAGCGAATGAAGCAAAATCGAACAAACCAAAGTCTAAAATCGTAGTCTTAAAATGGATTTCTACAATGTAGAACCAAAGAAGAACAGAATAAATCAGAAGATCTAATAAAAAAGTTCATATAGAAACACATGTTATCATAAGAAGATGAATTAAAAAGTTCATAAAGAATCACGTTATCATGAACATAAGTATAAGAAGATGAACAAATGTAAATTTTACACTAAAAAGACACAATCTCGCTTCATAAGATATTGTGCAAATACACCCTAATAATCTTATTTGGCAATAGAACCCACCATCTACCTGTTTCATGATGCGATAATGACGACGACGGCGGCGGCGGCGGCGGCGATCACAATCACGATAACGATAACGATAACGATAACGCTAACGATAACGATAACGATAATAATAATAATAATAGATCCCAACATGCAAACATAATATTCATAATATCATGTCTGAGATACATTCGAGGAGAACAGTAACTATAAAATCACTTGCAGAATGGCATAAACCAGACAAAAACTAACAGAAACAAAGATTAAATCAATTTCCTCCCAATAAATAACGATCGCCCATATGAATTAGAAACCAGTTCCGTATGGCAACGTAAACGACATTGATTTGAAATTAAACAAATTAAACAGTGATGTAAGAAACTAACAGACACTTGCAGAAATCACTGATATGGAACAGATCAATTTACCGTTGTTGTCAATCTAAATTGGGGGAAGGTATTGAGATTATTTAGGAAGGAATTTGGGGAAGTTAACGATGATGGCGATTCAGTATTTCGTTTCGGCGGGAGCGGTGGCAGTTATTGAAAAATTACACTCCATTTTATTTGAATGTACATTGTAATATCATTTTATCAATTCAAACGGTGGTTTCATTGTTATATGAGGGCGCGTTTTTTGGTGATGCGCCAGTTCCAACATAATTGTAAACTACAATATCATTTTATCAATTAAAACAATGGTGGTGAATCGTTGTGATGGTTGGTCGCATCGGTTGAAGGTATAAGGTGACTCAAGTTGCTATTTGTTATATTATATAATATCTGTTAATCTGTCAAGTGTTGGGGTTCTTTGTTTACTTGGTCAATCGTGTGATGGTTCCCCAACAATAAAAGGCAAGCTATTTGGTCATTTTTGTACACTTTTCAGAAGAGAAAATCACATGTTTTGTTCTTTTTTCCCTTTGAATTATTAGATCGTATATTTTAGTGTACTAACGAAATATATATCGAAATCTCATATTTTGTTTTTTTTTCCCTTTGAATTATTAGATCTATAAGTGTTCATTACATAATTCAGATTTTTTACATGTAAAACTCATGGTTGTTCAGTTTTTCAACTTTTTTGGTCCTTCAATTAACTCTCCCATATATAATAGCAACCATCTAACCAGTAATAACTCTGAATCGTTAAGAGCTAAACAAACAGCCTCTTAGGCAAAAAAGAATAAGAAATTAATGCTATTTATTATCAATGTTTATTTTCACTAAGAAGTTAATGTTTAGGTATTATTATTAATTTATTTTGTATTTAATTTAAATATTTAATATAAAAATAATTAAAAAATGGTAGGTGAGGTAGAGTTATCAAAGTTAAACCATTTCCTTAGGATGACATTGAGTAATATAAAAATAATTAAAAAATGGTAGGGGGTAGCGGCGCAACTTGTTGCTCGTCTACCTGCCATTAGTCTGTAATCGTCTTGATATATAGATAAGAAATAGTATAAGTAAAAAGGGAAAAAAACGGGTGATGTGGCATTTAAATAAAGTTAAGAAGGGTTATAGTATACCTCATGGCCTTAATTACGCTAAAAGATAGTCTCATTTTTTTACTCTCAATTTGAAGTGGCTTTGGACAAGGTTATTTCTACTTAATGACGCTGTATCTATTTAATGACGCTATTTCTTAACCATGCTGAAAGATAGCTTATTTTTGACTCCCTGTTTGTTGGGCAGTTCATACACTATATGAGAAAACGGTTTTAACCGCCCATTAAACTTATTATGTAGTAGTGGGTAAGTTTCTAATCTATACATATAATAAAGTAAATCATATTGGGGACACATGGCACTCTATAAGGTGATCTCAATAATTTTTTCCCGCCTAAATAAATAGATATTGATAATATTTGTTAATAAGATTTAAATAAAAAATATATTATTTTAGTCCCCAAATTTTATCTTTTTATCTTTTACCCCAAACAACAGATTGATCACATAAAACAAACTTATAATAATAAAACAGTTTAATATACTTTTTGTAATTTTTATTATTTTAATCAATTTATTCTATTAATCGCATAAAACAAACTATAATAATAAAACAGTTTAATATACTTTTTTGTAATTGGGTATTTTTTCATAAGATTCAAATAAAGAATAACATATATAGAATTACATTTATTCAACCCGTGTAATACACGAGTCTTTTTAAAAATTAATACACAAGGGATTTTTAATGATATACAAAATTACATTTATTCAACTTGTATAATACATAGGATTTTTAAAGATATAACTTTTTTATTATTTGGTATATAAAATTACATTTATTCAAACCGTATACTACACAACGTTATATAATAAAAGAAATAAAATGGGGACATTTTCCATTGGATTGAGATGCATGTATTGATACCAAGACTTTTCTTTTCAATTAACGCACACAAAGTAGTAAAAGTGAGTAAAAAGAATCAAAACAGTTGCATGTTTCTTTAGGGAATATTGGATTTCAATAATAACAACTATTCGTCGTTGACCGCCAATAGTCCCAACTTAATAAGTAACCACACTGGCACTCCCAACTATTAACATATTGACCTCCAATGGATCCTAACTAACAGAACCTTAACGTCGTTAGTCTCCGGTCGCCGAAAAAACGTTTTTGGTCGGAAAACTCATTTTTTTTGTCTCAAACCTCTTTGTAACCGTATTACTTATTTTAGGAAGCTTTTTCTACTAAAAGGCCCAATTATTAGGAACCTTTTTCTCAAACGTTTTTGGTCGTAAATTCTTTCATCGCTAGAAAACTGCTTTTTGTCCAAAAAACTCAAGTTTTTGGCCGGAAAACTCAACATTTTCGTCCCAAACCCTTTTATAACATTATATCGGACCTTTCAGAACCTTTTTCTGGCTAAAAACGTTTTTCCGGCGAGCGAAGACTAACAACGTTACGGTTCTATTAGTCAGGTTCTCTATTGGAAGCCAATATGTTAATAGTGGGGACGGCCAGTGGTCATTTTTGAAATTGGAACTGTTAGCGGCCAACGACGAATAGTTGGGATTATTAAAATCCAATATTCCTTTCTTTAATTCAACTTTTCCTAAGTTTTGTTGGTGTGAATTTTAATGACTTTATTTTTTTATTTTAAAATTTTAGGATGTTTATCCCATGAAATTCATTGTTATTAGAGGTTTGTCTCGAAATTCAATGTTATTAATGACAACCTATGAATTTATCATGTATGTTCAATTAAAACTATCAAGAGTAGATTAAAATAATAAGTATTTACAAATAATAAATTATATCATTTTCACTAATCAGCCCGTGTAACACACGGGGCCATAACCTAGTGAAACTATAAAAGTTTCCAATTTCTTTAATTGTATTCTTAATATTAACTATTTAGTCTTTTTGCTTTTGTGAGTCGTATAATTTACTAAATCGGGTATATTTATTTGGATTATCAAAGTGTAGATGTAGGGTCGTCCCGAAAATGATTAAAAAAAAATTGTAGGCCTTGTGCGAGACAAAAAAAATATTTAAGCCCCCTCTTTATGATATAAACTTATCAATTATATATCCAAAACCACAATACAACCGCAATTGATTAATTGTTATAAAATAAACAACATAGTAGTGTAGCAAAATGATCGAACTAACTTACCTAAGATTCGTGAGGCTTTCCTAGAGTTTTTGGAAACAAAGCTCTCGACAAGTCTTTATATTCCATACCTTCTAATGTTTCACTTTCAATAGATATCATCACCACTCCATTAAATCTTTATTGGGACATTGCCGATTGCAAAAAAGACTTCAACAACTTTAATTTTGAAAAGCTTCTTTCTACTGGTGCTACCGTTATAGGGGACCGATAAAATGAAAACCACATCCAGTTGTAAAAACCGAGAGAACCACTTTCTAACCACTAGATCAACTAGATGGATGGATGAGATTAAAAGTAGTTAATATTAATATTAAATAGTATTGGTGCCGCGCCATTCGAAGCTTTATATGGGCGCAAGTGCAGGTCGCCGCTCTGTTGGTCTGACGCGGGTGATAGACAATTGGTAGGTCCCGATGTAGTTCAGGAAACTACAGATAAGATCGCTCAAATCCGAGATCGCATTAGTGCGGCTCGTGACCGTCAGAAGACCTACGCAGATCTGAAAAGGAAACCTCAGGAGTTTGAGGTTGGGGATATGGTTTTGTTGAAGGTATCACCCTGGAAGGGTGTGGCACGATTTGGGAAACGTGGGAAGTTGAATCCACGCTACATTGGTCCTTTCAAGGTTGTGGAAAGAATTGGGACCGTAGCATACAAGTTGGATCTACCTGCCGAGCTGAATAATGTTCACGATACATTTCATGTATCTAATCTGAAGAGAAGTCCAACTCAAGTTAACGTTGCCATTCCTACCGACGAAATTCATATTGATGACACGCTCCACTTCGTTGAAGAACCTGTCGAGGTCACGGATTGGAAAGTAAACAAGACCCGCCGGAACAGTGTCAAGCTCGTCAAAGTTCGTTGGAATGCTAGACATGGTCCTGAATTCACCTGGGAGCGTGAAGACCGAATGAAGGAGAAATACCCCCACTTATTTCCTAAGAACCCTGCTTCTACAAGCAGAATTTAAAATTTCGGGACGAAATTTATTTAACGGGGGGAGAATGTGACAACCCTCACTAAACCAGGTATCCGTACGACTTAATTAACTATTAATTGTTGCCTAATTACTGTGCTTAACTGAGATTTCTGATAAACTGCTACTTGATTGTTAATACGTGTACATATCTGCATCATACTTTGATCTTTCCGTCACTACATTACTTATTTACTGAACTTTAGTGACAAACATGATGCACAAAAGCACAGTAGCACTTGAACGGATAACCTATTGAACATGCTGATATAGCCAGCATCAGGCAAACACTGCCTCTAAAGGCCTGAATGAGCCAGAAATATTTTACTACACCCATAGAGTGTGTAGGGATACAAGGGTTGTATAATTGCGTCTCTAGGAATAAGATATAGAGATTGGATGTGCCTAAAACGTATTCTAAGCACAAAACATAGCACTTTTATCAACACACTAGCTTCTAGCTAACTAATAAAGTGCCAAAACATGAGGAATTATTCCTGACACTTTGCAGAATAAATTGTGTCGCTAAAAATATTAATTACAACGCTTAAAGGATTACTTAAGCACTTTAACGGATTACTATCCGACCGAACAACCGGACTATACCCGGAACATAAAAATATTGCCAGAAATATTATTGGTATTTTTCTGAGCCAGTTAGGGTCCCTGATTACCCTAACACCCGCTTTATAACGCATTAAACAACTAACGGGGTTAATCCCTAAAGTTAACCGACTTAACCAAACTAAACTCTAACTGTACGATCAAGACCCAACCGGATACCCCCCCCCCCCTAATGGGATCGGCCAACTAGAAAGGACAAGGGGAGTACAACTTTTTATTATTTTATTTGGGTTCGTGGATATCTAGACGACTTGAAACCGTTGGACGATGATCTCACTTTTCTCTATAAATACACACACTCACACATAGAGATCACATCCACCCAACTTCACTTTCTCTCTTGCTCCCTCTCCCCCTCTCGGCCGTGAACCACCACACCCAACCATCCATCTTTCGGTTCTCGTCTTGACATTCCAAGTGCACACAAGTGTCGGGGATCACGTACGAGGAAGCTAGAAGCAAACGGAAGTTGGAGGACCACGTGCATTTGCTTTTATCCACGCCATTTCCGACTAGATTCTTCCCTAGCCCCGAGCTAGAGGAATAACATTTAAAACTTGCTCTTGATCGTATCTAAAGTGGTTAAAAGGATTTTTAACGGTTAAAAGTCGGTAACCCATCGTTTGAATCTAAAAAGTCTACTAGAACTCGAATATTGTTGGTTAAAAGCATACAACAACAGCTACCACACCAGTATTGGTGCCGCGCCATTCGAAGCTTTATATGGGCGCAAGTGCAGGTCGCCGCTCTGTTGGTCTGACGCGGGTGATAGACAATTGGTAGGTCCCGATGTAGTTCAGGAAACTACAGATAAGATCGCTCAAATCCGAGATCGCATTAGTGCGGCTCGTGACCGTCAGAAGACCTACGCAGATCTGAAAAGGAAACCTCAGGAGTTTGAGGTTGGGGATATGGTTTTGTTGAAGGTATCACCCTGGAAGGGTGTGGCACGATTTGGGAAACGTGGGAAGTTGAATCCACGCTACATTGGTCCTTTCAAGGTTGTGGAAAGAATTGGGACCGTAGCATACAAGTTGGATCTACCTGCCGAGCTGAATAATGTTCACGATACATTTCATGTATCTAATCTGAAGAGAAGTCCAACTCAAGTTAACGTTGCCATTCCTACCGACGAAATTCATATTGATGACACGCTCCACTTCGTTGAAGAACCTGTCGAGGTCACGGATTGGAAAGTAAACAAGACCCGCCGGAACAGTGTCAAGCTCGTCAAAGTTCGTTGGAATGCTAGACATGGTCCTGAATTCACCTGGGAGCGTGAAGACCGAATGAAGGAGAAATACCCCCACTTATTTCCTAAGAACCCTGCTTCTACAAGCAGAATTTAAAATTTCGGGACGAAATTTATTTAACGGGGGGAGAATGTGACAACCCTCACTAAACCAGGTATCCGTACGACTTAATTAACTATTAATTGTTGCCTAATTACTGTGCTTAACTGAGATTTCTGATAAACTGCTACTTGATTGTTAATACGTGTACATATCTGCATCATACTTTGATCTTTCCGTCACTACATTACTTATTTACTGAACTTTAGTGACAAACATGATGCACAAAAGCACAGTAGCACTTGAACGGATAACCTATTGAACATGCTGATATAGCCAGCATCAGGCAAACACTGCCTCTAAAGGCCTGAATGAGCCAGAAATATTTTACTACACCCATAGAGTGTGTAGGGATACAAGGGTTGTATAATTGCGTCTCTAGGAATAAGATATAGAGATTGGATGTGCCTAAAACGTATTCTAAGCACAAAACATAGCACTTTTATCAACACACTAGCTTCTAGCTAACTAATAAAGTGCCAAAACATGAGGAATTATTCCTGACACTTTGCAGAATAAATTGTGTCGCTAAAAATATTAATTACAACGCTTAAAGGATTACTTAAGCACTTTAACGGATTACTATCCGACCGAACAACCGGACTATACCCGGAACATAAAAATATTGCCAGAAATATTATTGGTATTTTTCTGAGCCAGTTAGGGTCCCTGATTACCCTAACACCCGCTTTATAACGCATTAAACAACTAACGGGGTTAATCCCTAAAGTTAACCGACTTAACCAAACTAAACTCTAACTGTACGATCAAGACCCAACCGGATACCCCCCCCCCCTAATGGGATCGGCCAACTAGAAAGGACAAGGGGAGTACAACTTTTTATTATTTTATTTGGGTTCGTGGATATCTATACGACTTGAAACCGTTGGACGATGATCTCACTTTTCTCTATAAATACACACACTCACACATAGAGATCACATCCACCCAACTTCACTTTCTCTCTTGCTCCCTCTCCCCCTCTCGGCCGTGAACCACCACACCCAACCATCCATCTTTCGGTTCTCGTCTTGACATTCCAAGTGCACACAAGTGTCGGGGATCACGTACGAGGAAGCTAGAAGCAAACGGAAGTTGGAGGACCACGTGCATTTGCTTTTATCCACGCCATTTCCGACTAGATTCTTCCCTAGCCCCGAGCTAGAGGTATAACATTTAAAACTTGCTCTTGATCGTATCTAAAGTGGTTAAAAGGATTTTTAACGGTTAAAAGTCGGTAACCCATCGTTTGAATCTAAAAAGTCTACTAGAACTCGAATATTGTTGGTTAAAAGCATACAACAACAGCTACCACACCAGTATTGGTGCCGCGCCATTCGAAGCTTTATATGGGCGCAAGTGCAGGTCGCCGCTCTGTTGGTCTGACGCGGGTGATAGACAATTGGTAGGTCCCGATGTAGTTCAGGAAACTACAGATAAGATCGCTCAAATCCGAGATCGCATTAGTGCGGCTCGTGACCGTCAGAAGACCTACGCAGATCTGAAAAGGAAACCTCAGGAGTTTGAGGTTGGGGATATGGTTTTGTTGAAGGTATCACCCTGGAAGGGTGTGGCACGATTTGGGAAACGTGGGAAGTTGAATCCACGCTACATTGGTCCTTTCAAGGTTGTGGAAAGAATTGGGACCGTAGCATACAAGTTGGATCTACCTGCCGAGCTGAATAATGTTCACGATACATTTCATGTATCTAATCTGAAGAGAAGTCCAACTCAAGTTAACGTTGCCATTCCTACCGACGAAATTCATATTGATGACACGCTCCACTTCGTTGAAGAACCTGTCGAGGTCACGGATTGGAAAGTAAACAAGACCCGCCGGAACAGTGTCAAGCTCGTCAAAGTTCGTTGGAATGCTAGACATGGTCCTGAATTCACCTGGGAGCGTGAAGACCGAATGGAGGAGAAATACCCCCACTTATTTCCTAAGAACCCTGCTTCTACAAGCAGAATTTAAAATTTCGGGACGAAATTTATTTAACGGGGGGAGAATGTGACAACCCTCACTAAACCAGGTATCCGTACGACTTAATTAACTATTAATTGTTGCCTAATTACTGTGCTTAACTGAGATTTCTGATAAACTGCTACTTGATTGTTAATACGTGTACATATCTGCATCATACTTTGATCTTTCCGTCACTACATTACTTATTTACTGAACTTTAGTGACAAACATGATGCACAAAAGCACAGTAGCACTTGAACGGATAACCTATTGAACATGCTGATATAGCCAGCATCAGGCAAACACTGCCTCTAAAGGCCTGAATGAGCCAGAAATATTTTACTACACCCATAGAGTGTGTAGGGATACAAGGGTTGTATAATTGCGTCTCTAGGAATAAGATATAGAGATTGGATGTGCCTAAAACGTATTCTAAGCACAAAACATAGCACTTTTATCAACACACTAGCTTCTAGCTAACTAATAAAGTGCCAAAACATGAGGAATTATTCCTGACACTTTGCAGAATAAATTGTGTCGCTAAAAATATTAATTACAACGCTTAAAGGATTACTTAAGCACTTTAACGGATTACTATCCGACCGAACAACCGGACTATACCCGGAACATAAAAATATTGCCAGAAATATTATTGGTATTTTTCTGAGCCAGTTAGGGTCCCTGATTACCCTAACACCCGCTTTATAACGCATTAAACAACTAACGGGGTTAATCCCTAAAGTTAACCGACTTAACCAAACTAAACTCTAACTGTACGATCAAGACCCAACCGGATACCCCCCCCCTAATGGGATCGGCCAACTAGAAAGGACAAGGGGAGTACAACTTTTTATTATTTTATTTGGGTTCGTGGATATCTAGACGACTTGAAACCGTTGGACGATGATCTCACTTTTCTCTATAAATACACACACTCACACATAGAGATCACATCCACCCAACTTCACTTTCTCTCTTGCTCCCTCTCCCCCTCTCGGCCGTGAACCACCACACCCAACCATCCATCTTTCGGTTCTCGTCTTGACATTCCAAGTGCACACAAGTGTCGGGGATCACGTACGAGGAAGCTAGAAGCAAACGGAAGTTGGAGGACCACGTGCATTTGCTTTTATCCACGCCATTTCCGACTAGATTCTTCCCTAGCCCCGAGCTAGAGGTATAACATTTAAAACTTGCTCTTGATCGTATCTAAAGTGGTTAAAAGGATTTTTAACGGTTAAAAGTCGGTAACCCATCGTTTGAATCTAAAAAGTCTACTAGAACTCGAATATTGTTGGTTAAAAGCATACAACAACAGCTACCACACCAGTATTGGTGCCGCGCCATTCGAAGCTTTATATGGGCGCAAGTGCAGGTCGCCGCTCTGTTGGTCTGACGCGGGTGATAGACAATTGGTAGGTCCCGATGTAGTTCAGGAAACTACAGATAAGATCGCTCAAATCCGAGATCGCATTAGTGCGGCTCGTGACCGTCAGAAGACCTACGCAGATCTGAAAAGGAAACCTCAGGAGTTTGAGGTTGGGGATATGGTTTTGTTGAAGGTATCACCCTGGAAGGGTGTGGCACGATTTGGGAAACGTGGGAAGTTGAATCCACGCTACATTGGTCCTTTCAAGGTTGTGGAAAGAATTGGGACCGTAGCATACAAGTTGGATCTACCTGCCGAGCTGAATAATGTTCACGATACATTTCATGTATCTAATCTGAAGAGAAGTCCAACTCAAGTTAACGTTGCCATTCCTACCGACGAAATTCATATTGATGACACGCTCCACTTCGTTGAAGAACCTGTCGAGGTCACGGATTGGAAAGTAAACAAGACCCGCCGGAACAGTGTCAAGCTCGTCAAAGTTCGTTGGAATGCTAGACATGGTCCTGAATTCACCTGGGAGCGTGAAGACCGAATGGAGGAGAAATACCCCCACTTATTTCCTAAGAACCCTGCTTCTACAAGCAGAATTTAAAATTTCGGGACGAAATTTATTTAACGGGGGGAGAATGTGACAACCCTCACTAAACCAGGTATCCGTACGACTTAATTAACTATTAATTGTTGCCTAATTACTGTGCTTAACTGAGATTTCTGATAAACTGCTACTTGATTGTTAATACGTGTACATATCTGCATCATACTTTGATCTTTCCGTCACTACATTACTTATTTACTGAACTTTAGTGACAAACATGATGCACAAAAGCACAGTAGCACTTGAACGGATAACCTATTGAACATGCTGATATAGCCAGCATCAGGCAAACACTGCCTCTAAAGGCCTGAATGAGCCAGAAATATTTTACTACACCCATAGAGTGTGTAGGGATACAAGGGTTGTATAATTGCGTCTCTAGGAATAAGATATAGAGATTGGATGTGCCTAAAACGTATTCTAAGCACAAAACATAGCACTTTTATCAACACACTAGCTTCTAGCTAACTAATAAAGTGCCAAAACATGAGGAATTATTCCTGACACTTTGCAGAATAAATTGTGTCGCTAAAAATATTAATTACAACGCTTAAAGGATTACTTAAGCACTTTAACGGATTACTATCCGACCGAACAACCGGACTATACCCGGAACATAAAAATATTGCCAGAAATATTATTGGTATTTTTCTGAGCCAGTTAGGGTCCCTGATTACCCTAACACCCGCTTTATAACGCATTAAACAACTAACGGGGTTAATCCCTAAAGTTAACCGACTTAACCAAACTAAACTCTAACTGTACGATCAAGACCCAACCGGATACCCCCCCCCTAATGGGATCGGCCAACTAGAAAGGACAAGGGGAGTACAACTTTTTATTATTTTATTTGGGTTCGTGGATATCTAGACGACTTGAAACCGTTGGACGATGATCTCACTTTTCTCTATAAATACACACACTCACACATAGAGATCACATCCACCCAACTTCACTTTCTCTCTTGCTCCCTCTCCCCCTCTCGGCCGTGAACCACCACACCCAACCATCCATCTTTCGGTTCTCGTCTTGACATTCCAAGTGCACACAAGTGTCGGGGATCACGTACGAGGAAGCTAGAAGCAAACGGAAGTTGGAGGACCACGTGCATTTGCTTTTATCCACGCCATTTCCGACTAGATTCTTCCCTAGCCCCGAGCTAGAGGTATAACATTTAAAACTTGCTCTTGATCGTATCTAAAGTGGTTAAAAGGATTTTTAACGGTTAAAAGTCGGTAACCCATCGTTTGAATCTAAAAAGTCTACTAGAACTCGAATATTGTTGGTTAAAAGCATACAACAACAGCTACCACACCAGTATTGGTGCCGCGCCATTCGAAGCTTTATATGGGCGCAAGTGCAGGTCGCCGCTCTGTTGGTCTGACGCGGGTGATAGACAATTGGTAGGTCCCGATGTAGTTTAGGAAACTACAGATAAGATCGCTCAAATCCGAGATCGCATTAGTGCGGCTCGTGACCGTCAGAAGACCTACGCAGATCTGAAAAGGAAACCTCAGGAGTTTGAGGTTGGGGATATGGTTTTGTTGAAGGTATCACCCTGGAAGGGTGTGGCACGATTTGGGAAACGTGGGAAGTTGAATCCACGCTACATTGGTCCTTTCAAGGTTGTGGAAAGAATTGGGACCGTAGCATACAAGTTGGATCTACCTGCCGAGCTGAATAATGTTCACGATACATTTCATGTATCTAATCTGAAGAGAAGTCCAACTCAAGTTAACGTTGCCATTCCTACCGACGAAATTCATATTGATGACACGCTCCACTTCGTTGAAGAACCTGTCGAGGTCACGGATTGGAAAGTAAACAAGACCCGCCGGAACAGTGTCAAGCTCGTCAAAGTTCGTTGGAATGCTAGACATGGTCCTGAATTCACCTGGGAGCGTGAAGACCGAATGGAGGAGAAATACCCCCACTTATTTCCTAAGAACCCTGCTTCTACAAGCAGAATTTAAAATTTCGGGACGAAATTTATTTAACGGGGGGAGAATGTGACAACCCTCACTAAACCAGGTATCCGTACGACTTAATTAACTATTAATTGTTGCCTAATTACTGTGCTTAACTGAGATTTCTGATAAACTGCTACTTGATTGTTAATACGTGTACATATCTGCATCATACTTTGATCTTTCCGTCACTACATTACTTATTTACTGAACTTTAGTGACAAACATGATGCACAAAAGCACAGTAGCACTTGAACGGATAACCTATTGAACATGCTGATATAGCCAGCATCAGGCAAACACTGCCTCTAAAGGCCTGAATGAGCCAGAAATATTTTACTACACCCATAGAGTGTGTAGGGATACAAGGGTTGTATAATTGCGTCTCTAGGAATAAGATATAGAGATTGGATGTGCCTAAAACGTATTCTAAGCACAAAACATAGCACTTTTATCAACACACTAGCTTCTAGCTAACTAATAAAGTGCCAAAACATGAGGAATTATTCCTGACACTTTGCAGAATAAATTGTGTCGCTAAAAATATTAATTACAACGCTTAAAGGATTACTTAAGCACTTTAACGGATTACTATCCGACCGAACAACCGGACTATACCCGGAACATAAAAATATTGCCAGAAATATTATTGGTATTTTTCTGAGCCAGTTAGGGTCCCTGATTACCCTAACACCCGCTTTATAACGCATTAAACAACTAACGGGGTTAATCCCTAAAGTTAACCGACTTAACCAAACTAAACTCTAACTGTACGATCAAGACCCAACCGGATACCCCCCCCCCTAATGGGATCGGCCAACTAGAAAGGACAAGGGGAGTACAACTTTTTATTATTTTATTTGGGTTCGTGGATATCTAGACGACTTGAAACCGTTGGACGATGATCTCACTTTTCTCTATAAATACACACACTCACAGATAGAGATCACATCCACCCAACTTCACTTTCTCTCTTGCTCCCTCTCCCCCTCTCGGCCGTGAACCACCACACCCAACCATCCATCTTTCGGTTCTCGTCTTGACATTCCAAGTGCACACAAGTGTCGGGGATCACGTACGAGGAAGCTAGAAGCAAACGGAAGTTGGAGGACCACGTGCATTTGCTTTTATCCACGCCATTTCCGACTAGATTCTTCCCTAGCCCCGAGCTAGAGGTATAACATTTAAAACTTGCTCTTGATCGTATCTAAAGTGGTTAAAAGGATTTTTAACGGTTAAAAGTCGGTAACCCATCGTTTGAATCTAAAAAGTCTACTAGAACTCGAATATTGTTGGTTAAAAGCATACAACAACAGCTACCACACCAGTATTGGTGCCGCGCCATTCGAAGCTTTATATGGGCGCAAGTGCAGGTCGCCGCTCTGTTGGTCTGACGCGGGTGATAGACAATTGGTAGGTCTCGATGTAGTTTAGGAAACTACAGATAAGATCGCTCAAATCCGAGATCGCATTAGTGCGGCTCGTGACCGTCAGAAGACCTACGCAGATCTGAAAAGGAAACCTCAGGAGTTTGAGGTTGGGGATATGGTTTTGTTGAAGGTATCACCCTGGAAGGGTGTGGCACGATTTGGGAAACGTGGGAAGTTGAATCCACGCTACATTGGTCCTTTCAAGGTTGTGGAAAGAATTGGGACCGTAGCATACAAGTTGGATCTACCTGTCGAGCTGAATAATGTTCACGATACATTTCATGTATCTAATCTGAAGAGAAGTCCAACTCAAGTTAACGTTGCCATTCCTACCGACGAAATTCATATTGATGACACGCTCCACTTCGTTGAAGAACCTGTCGAGGTCACCGATTGGAAAGTAAACAAGACCCGCCGGAACAGTGTCAAGCTCGTCAAAGTTCGTTGGAATGCTAGACATGGTCCTGAATTCACCTGGGAGCGTGAAGACCGAATGAAGGAGAAATACCCCCACTTATTTCCTAAGAACCCTGCTTCTACAAGCAGAATTTAAAATTTCGGGACGAAATTTATTTAACGGGGGAGAATGTGACAACCCTCACTAAACCAGGTATCCGTACGACTTAATTAACTATTAATTGTTGCCTAATTACTGTGCTTAACTGAGATTTCTGATAAACTGCTACTTGATTGTTAATACGTGTACATATCTGCATCATACTTTGATCTTTCCGTCACTACATTACTTATTTACTGAACTTTAGTGACAAACATGATGCACAAAAGCACAGTAGCACTTGAACGGATAACCTATTGAACATGCTGATATAGCCAGCATCAGGCAAACACTGCCTCTAAAGGCCTGAATGAGCCAGAAATATTTTACTACACCCATAGAGTGTGTAGGGATACAAGGGTTGTATAATTGCGTCTCTAGGAATAAGATATAGAGATTGGATGTGCCTAAAACGTATTCTAAGCACAAAACATAGCACTTTTATCAACACACTAGCTTCTAGCTAACTAATAAAGTGCCAAAACATGAGGAATTATTCCTGACACTTTGCAGAATAAATTGTGTCGCTAAAAATATTAATTACAACGCTTAAAGGATTACTTAAGCACTTTAACGGATTACTATCCGACCGAACAACCGGACTATACCCGGAACATAAAAATATTGCCAGAAATATTATTGGTATTTTTCTGAGCCAGTTAGGGTCCCTGATTACCCTAACACCCGCTTTATAACGCATTAAACAACTAACGGGGTTAATCCCTAAAGTTAACCGACTTAACCAAACTAAACTCTAACTGTACATCAAGACCCAACCGGATACCCCCCCCCTAATGGGATCGGCCAACTAGAAAGGACAAGGGGAGTACAACTTTTTATTATTTTATTTGGGTTCGTGGATATCTAGACGACTTGAAACCGTTGGACGATGATCTCACTTTTCTCTATAAATACACACACTCACACATAGAGATCACATCCACCCAACTTCACTCTCTCTCTTGCTCCCTCTCCCCCTCTCGGCCGTGAACCACCACACCCAACCATCCATCTTTCGGTTCTCGTCTTGACATTCCAAGTGCACACAAGTGTCGGGGATCACGTACGAGGAAGCTAGAAGCAAACGGAAGTTGGAGGACCACGTGCATTTGCTTTTATCCACGCCATTTCCGACTAGATTCTTCCCTAGCCCCGAGCTAGAGGTATAACATTTAAAACTTGCTCTTGATCGTATCTAAAGTGGTTAAAAGGATTTTTAACGGTTAAAAGTCGGTAACCCATCGTTTGAATCTAAAAAGTCTACTAGAACTCGAATATTGTTGGTTAAAAGCATATAACGCGTGTAAAAGTTGTAGTATTTGAATATGTTGATTGTAGAGACCCGATCTACGATGTGGTGGCTCTTATCATCGTTTAACCCGACTTTGTTAAGATCCCGAATCTTGACATACACTTGTTTCTTTTGTACAAGGGTTAAAAGGTGAAACTCCACCACACAGGAAACATGAACTTGTGTAAAAGTGTTTTGACATGAAAAATAGTATTTAAAACGAGCCGATCTACGTATGTATAAGTGGTACATTCGTAGAACCAAGTGTCGAGAAAATCATGTTTTATATAAGTTGGATAACATGCTAACAAAGATGATTTTTTATAAACTACAAGTGTATAGAAACTTGTGAAACGAAAGATCCGACAAAATAACAATTTTTATAAAAATTGTCGGGAAGTTGTAAAGAGTGATTTGTACCAAAAACGGGGTTTTTGCAAGACTAAACTATTTTATACATAGATCCACTAAACATAACGAGATCTACACAATAGTTTTAGAAAAACTACAAGTTCATATAATAATGTGATTTTACATACTAGTCTGCGAGTTAATGTGTTGAAACTAGTTTGAAGTATCGGAAATTGATTTGGTTGATTTAAAGAAGTATTGGAATGATTTTGTAAAAGAAAATGATACGCTTGAAAGCGTGGCCACCTCCAGTTACAGGGGAAACTCTGGCGAAATTTTCTAAAAATCTAACACTTAGAATTATTTACAAGTGTTAAACTATTTTGAGATGTTTTCAGACTATATTTCGCCATGACTTTATTTATTAAATAATCGGAGGTGGGGTTTTCACAAAAATAAACGTGATAAATATTTATTCGATAAATATATTTTTCACAACACTGTTTATGATTATTTTGTGAAAATGTATAAATATTATTTTTAGAGTAAAAATAATATTTACTAACTTTGTCGAACCCAAAATAATACAAACGCTTATACGACAAACATATAAGTTACAACGGTAATTACTATTACCATTTAATCGCCAAAACGTAACTTACGCCTTATGCGGAAATATTCACAAATGCGGATATTGTCAACGTATTATTTTGGAAAATATTATACGAAGAGAAAATATATTATTTTTGAGAAAAATAATTATATTTTGGGAATGAGAAATAAAATATATTAAGTGAGACTTAATATTATAAACACGCATGTATTAATTCCCCCATCCTTGGGAAGGAGATTTTCTACCAAGTATATACACGGAACGGTTGTCTAACCGTTTCCCGAAAAACTAAACTATAAAGCTAAGGCACGGCCATCCGTCTAATAGAATTAGCACATGTAGGTCGTTGCGCAGCAGTTGGATATTTGGATTACTTGGTATTGTGACGCACTCACTGTGAGTTCATGTCCCCCTTTTCTCTTAACTGTTTTCAGTTTTATAAACTGCGGGGGTGAAATACATGTTACTATGATTTTGAATACTTGATATACGGTATGGTTAGCGTAAGGAGGTTTGTTACTCAGATCATGTGAGTGGGTAGGCACAACTTGAGGCCATTAATCCTCGTAGTAGGACCGAGGGACAGGAGCGGTAGATCTATCTGGGTGTAGCGAGCCCAGCCCCAGGTCCAGCATAACGGACCTCGGGGTGACTTAGTGCCCGACGCATAAATCCGCTAGGTTTGAGTCATCCCTACTTGCACTTCACACATATCAATGGCCTTGCAAACCATTGGTGATCTCTTTTTCCTTATTTGCTACATACCAAGTTTTTGATAAAGATAAAGGTTTATTTACTCACTATCGCATGAACTCGCTCAACATTATTGTTGATTTTTCAACTTACATGTATTTCAGGGAATTAACGATCTGGCGCGGTATGGCTTGTTTTCCGCTGCATTAGGCCCGAGGTCATCCAGGGTTCGAGGCTTGTGACTCTTTCCTGGACAAGTCACAGTCCTTGAATCATGTTTATGTTAAGTTTGCATTTGTAATGTTTAGACAGGTTATGGTTGTCGGGTGTTAACCCGTTAAGACAATGTTTTACTATTTTATTTTTAATGGATGATCTTGCATATTTTTAATTCATATAGCTTGTTATGATTAAGCTATGGTATTAAGAAGTCACACCAAATTAACCACGCTTCCGCAAAGCCAGGGTGTGACAGCTTGGTATCAGAGCTCTGATCATAGCGAACTAGGATTCCTTCTCGAGTCTAGACTATGATCACTAGGGCTCTCACGAAAACATTTTTACTGCATACCACTTAAGTCCAGATCCAAAACGTTTTTATAAACAAATGTTGAGCATATTTTATTTATTTTTAGGCTCAGTCTGGGAGGCTGAGGCTCGGTCTGGGAGACTGAGGCTCGGTCTGGGAGGCCGAGGCTCGATCTAATGGATCGAGGTAGTTGGCTAGTGGGACTAGGGAGTCAGTCTGGGAGGCTGGGAGAATTTGCTAGTGGGACTAGGGAGTCAGTCTGGGAGGCTGGGAAAGTTTGCTAGTGGGACTAGGGAGTCAGTCTGGGAGGCTGGGAAAGTTTGCTAGTGGGACTAGGGAGTCAGTCTGGGAGGCTGGGAAGGTTTGCTAGTGGGACTAGGAAGGACAGTCTGGGAGGCTGGGAGGCTAGTGGGACTAGGAGAATTATGTGACTATTATTTGGTAACTTATGTGATTACCTGATTTACTGATTTTTTTTGTGCATACTTATGATTGTGTTACAGACACATGGATACATCAGGCACCGGAGACTCAGATACCACTGGACCTCTACCCATAGTGTCGGATGACATTGTGTCATCGGAGCGTAATGTGCATACCTCAGACTACACGAGCACGGATGATGATGACTTCCAGCCGTTCGCTCTACCCGACGGCATTGATGAGCATACTGATGACTCCTTGCCCTTCGCTTTACCCGAGGGTGCCTATGAGCCTATTGATGGCGATCCTGCTGAGTATCTTCCCCTTGTTGTGATTCCAGCTCCGATTCCTCTTGCTTCATACCCAGCACACGAGCTATTACTAGACGCCGAGGCTGACGGCGACATTGATCTCTACGAGGACGAGCCTTTTGAGGACGAGGATCCTGATGCAGCCCCTTTACCCGCTGGCGGTCTCTTGATGATTGCTGATGCCCCAGCTGGAGACTCGCCCGCTCACTCACCAGTCCCAGACTCTTTTGAGTCTGTGGCTTCTGCTCCGTCTCACGAGGTGAGCATTCAGCATTTTGTACGTGACTCGGACCCCGATCAGGCGTCTTCTGCCGCCCCCATTCCGAGCCTTGTATTTGAGCACGACGACATTGAGGATTCCGATCCCGTTTTTCCTCCAGGATTTGATCCTGACCGCGACATTGAGTATATTCCTATGGACCATCATATGGAGGACCCTGTTGATCCCGTTGATCCTATCGATCCCTTTGATCCAGAGTTTGATTTTGACATGGCTTTTGACGACCCGGAGCCTGCCGTAGCCCCAGAGCAGGCAGCTGCTTTCGATCCTGTACATGAGCATGACTTGGTACATGCTGACGTTCCTGTTGAGCCCGTTTTGGCTGACCTGCCAGTTGGCGATCTTCCTGTTGATGATGTCCCTTTGTTAGTTGCTGATCATGCTGTTGACCCTTTTGTTGACCCACCTTTGATCGCTGACGTCCCTGTTGACCATCATATTGATCATGTTGGTCCTGTCATTGCTCCTTTTGATCCCGTACCCATTGAGCCTGAGCACGCTCTATTTGCAGAGCATATGGATCCACCTGATGAGGAGGCTCAGCACGGTTGGATACCGGCTGACGAGGATGTTCCACCGCTTCCACCACATCACACTGAGGCACATCATACTGATTTTTCATTTCAGATCCCACCATTTGTACCTCCAGCAGGGCCTGGAGAGGGCTCTTCAGCCCACCCCTTTGGGCACATACCGATGCCTATGCCTTTCGTACCTCAGATGACACCTGTTCCATCCTCTGTTCATGTAGCACCATTCGATCCCACCAGCACGCCACTGCTTTGGTCATCTTCCTCACCGATGCCACCCACTGATCCATATCATCCATTCCATATGGGACATACCATTGAGGACGTCTTGATGTCCTTTGTCCATCAGCATGATTCCCATACACAGCGACTCCAGGAGCTCGAGAGAGCTCAGCTATCTTTTGGTCCATATCTTGGTCAGACATCTTCATCTTTTCAGCCTTTTCGATCATTACCTCCTGACTTTGCTGCCCGACTTACGACTATGGAGCAGCAGATTGCATCTGTTATTCGCACTCAGCAGGCGATGGAGGAGGATTGGCTTCATTTACGCCGCTTACTCTACACTCACTTTCCCCCTCCTCCACCCCCATCCGCATAGGGCTCATTGGCGCCATAGTGGTAGACGATGGTGAGACGACCGCGATTGTGACTGCACAGCCTTTTGGAGACCATCTGACGATACTGATTTTTGTTGATATTTGTTGATGTACTGGATGTATGTGACACTGATGTGATATTGTTTTTGACAGGGGTGATGTAGCCCCTATTTGATTTGTGATTGTACGATACAGTGACGTACTGATACCCTCACCACATTATGGTCTCGATATATATAACAATCGCCGTATTCTCACCATATCTGATTCACTTGATTGCTTATTTATGTTTTGTGACATGGGATGTTGTATGTATGATATTTGCAACATGGGATGTTGGGACATGGGATGTTGTATGTATGATATTTGCAACATGGGATGTTGGGACATGGGATGTTGTGTGTGATATATTGATAACATGAGATGTTATATGCTATTACTATTACTATATACGTATGTTTATTATGGCCTAATCGACGTACGCATCTTTAGAAGATGGCGCCAAGACGACAACCTCAGCCGATGCCCACTACTCCTGAAGAACTACAGCAAGTTATTGCTGCCGCCATTGCTCAATATGCTGCCTCGCAAGGAGGACCAAGCGGAAGTAGCTCGAACATCAACGGCAACCAAAATCCTCCTCATGGTAACCCTAAGTCATTAAGACATACCATGGCCTAAATGGATTCCTTTAGCAGATGCTAATGCCGTCCTATGATGTAATGTATGTGCAGGGTGCACCTACAAACAATTCTTGGACTGTAAGCCCATAAACTTCGACGGCACAGGTGGTGCTGTTGCTTTCGTCCGCTGGGCAGAGAAGACCGAGTCCGTACTTCGCATGAGCAAGTGCGCTGTGGATCAGCAAGTCACTTACATCTCAGGGCTATTTGTGGATGGAGCCCTATCCTGGTGGAATCTACAGGTCCAGACCCTTGGCGAAGCCGCAGCTTACGCACTGACGTGGACTGAATTGAAAGAACTTATGCGCAAGAAGTACTGTTCTCGTGCTGAAATTCAGAGGTTAGAGACCGAATTCTGGCACCTGAAGATGGAAGGTTCCAAGATAGCTGAGTATGTCCAGAGGTTCCACGATTTGTCGCATGTGGTACCCTACATGGTTACGCCCGAGTTCAAAAGGATTGAACGCTTCATCTGGGGATTGGCTCCTCAGATAATCAGCATGGTGACTTCTTCCAAACCTGCAACCATCACTGAAGCCATTGATTTGAGTGTGGCTCTCACCGAAGAGGCAATTCGGTTGAACAAGTTTGATGGGGTTGAGCCCAAGAAGAAAGAGACTCATGTGGAGTCATCTGGTGGTAATAAGCGAAAGTTTTCGAGTTTCAAGCAGAGCACCGGGATGGTGGTTAAGAAGGGAGAATCGAGTGCGCCAGCTCAGGATTCAGCTGGTGGTAGAAAGAAAGGGAAGGGATACATGGGTGCACAACCCAAGTGCAACTCATGCCAACGACATCACTCTGGTCGTTGCAGCCTAAGAGTTTGTGAATCATGTGGGAAGACTGGCCATACGAGAGATTTTTGTTGGGCAAATGCTGGCCGGGGAGGCCAAGGAGGAAATGGAAATAGGAGTAACCGTGGTGGTAATGGGAACCGCCCACAAGGAAACCTGGGAGGTGATGGGAACCGTGCCAACAATGCTAACCAAGCAGGCGCCATGAATCGGAACCAGGGAAACCACCAAGTTGGAAACAATGGTGGGAACGGGCAGAGGCCCGGATGTTTTAATTGTGGAGATCAAGGGCATTTCAAGAGGAATTGCCCAGAATTAAACCAGGCACGCGGAAGAGTGTTTAACATGGAAGCCAGGGAAGCGCGCCAGGATCCCAACGTTGTCACTGGTACGTTCCCTGTAAACCAACGCTATGCATCCGTTTTGTTTGATACTGGTGCCGATTATAGCTTCGTATCGCTAGAATTTAAGAACATGCTTGGTTTAGCCGCTAGTAAGTTAGATATTCCTTACTCGATCGAATTAGCGAATGGGAAGTTAGTAGAAGCTAACGAAGTGATTCGAGGTTGCGTAATCGAACTGGGAGAGCGCGAGTTTGCTCTCGATCTACTACCAGTCCAGTTGGGAAGCTTCGACGTGGTAGTAGGGATGGATTGGTTATCGAGTAACAAGGCAGAGATAGTTTGTCACGAGAAGATTGTTCGTATCCCGACCGATGATGGTGAGACCATTGTTGTTCATGGGGAGAAGCGTGAGACGCCGTTAAGGATGATTAGCTGCCTGAAAGCAAGGAAGTGTTTGAGGAAAGGATGTGTTGCTTTTCTAGCACACATTATGGATAAGAAGGCTGCTGAGCCAAAGATCGAAGACATCCCTGTCGTGAGGGAATACCCAGAAGTCTTTCCAGAAGACTTGCCTGGCTTGCCACCTCAAAGGCAAGTGGAGTTTCGCATCGACTTAGTTCCAGGCGCTGCGCCTGTGGCTAAGGCACCCTACAGACTTGCTCCATCTGAGATGCAAGAACTGTCGACACAACTTCAAGAGTTGTTAGACAAGGGTT